>NC_083638.1:15928330-16228330 GCF_963576545.1 Limanda limanda
CATGAAAGATAGTAATGAAAACAATCATAAGAGCTGATGTGCGTGCCCACCTCGGTGAATAAGGAATCGTCTTGGGCCTGACTTGGTTGAAGGCAAACGTCAGCTTCTGAGCAGCTCGTTGTTGTTGAATTTCCTGCAGGGAAACAAAGTTTAGATGTTATTGGTAACTGATATGGAGTTAAAATGACAAACGATGACTAAAAACAGACGCTTCAGCAAGAGACTTTCCATGATCAAACCTACAGCCATGCAGCAACTTCAATTGAACTGAATCTATCTACTGAGATAAACTCCATTGTGTGACTCCCTACCCTGAGACAAAGGTGCAGCACAGTGTCCTCTTTGTAGATACTCTGCCAGGTCTGGACCACCTCGGGAAGGAAGGACTTGACTATATACAGGTGTCCTGGTTTCAGGAGGTCGTACTCTGACCAGGTGCAGAGCACCTTGAGGGCTCGCCGGAGTCCTCCACCCATCTCCTCCTTGCTGAGGAATTCTATTTTGGCACAGAGGCCCCGCTGGGCCCAGGAAGACATGCTGTTGTTGATGGTGTTGGGAGAACTCTCCTCCAGTCGGTACACGGTCACCGGCTCCCCTGATAGAGAGAGGTTAGTGTTGAGTAGTTTCCTTACACAAACTCCAGACACACAGCAACATAAGCCCGTGTCAAATTTATGGTACCACTTTAAATATACATTTGATTTGATGATTATTAAGCATGGTCTTTGTGGGGGAAACAGAAGTGCGCAACATGAAAGTGTGCGAGCAGATCCATCCATAAGAAGTAGAGCAAATGTGAGCTTTGCACTCTCCTATGAAGGCACATCTAACCATCTTGAGGAAGTGGCTTTAATCTAACACTGAAATGCTGCAGCACTAACATCAGATCAGGTTTTTTCCATCAGTTGGGGAAATCCCATTTCCGGGTGTCTCCTGTCTTGGCACAGAGGTGTGCCAACAATGCACCACATCTCATTTTAAGACCAACACACTCAAAACAAGCTACATGTTGAGGCTGCACAGGTAAATGACGACTGCGTCAGTCTGAGGCGGGTTGGTGAGGACACTCTGGTACAAGGCAAACAGGGCTAATGTGCATCTGCCTCTATCGTGAATGAGAGGCCGGCCACCACTGCAAAATGTAGTGGTGGTAATTGTCTATACTGCCACACTTAAATCAGATCAGAGTATCAGAATCTATTGTACAATGTAAAAGAAAATAATGCTCTAAAATGTATATTTTTTTTTTAAACTGGACATCAAAGTTACAAAAGAACCAGAAAACAGGAGTAAAAACAAACAGAAATTTTGGTCCTCGTTAAAATATGGTTGAATGGAAATATGAGATAATAATCATAATAAACTGGTGCAATGTGGCTGCTCATTTCTGTGGTGTATTGTTTGCAAATATGCAGTAACCACCTCCCAACACCACTTTAATGACAGGCCTGTAACCTGCATGGATCCCATGACTCAGGCATTTGCACTTTAGAACAGAAACAGCCCACTGATCTAGTTCCTCTTCAACAAGGAAACGGAAAAAAACAAAACACAACGCCACACCTACACTTGATCATCAACATGTTGAGCACGACTGTGGAGCAAACAGCTGCAGGCGTGGGAGGACAAAAACAAAGTAATGACCACACCTCTCATCTTATGGCACACCCTCTCATGCTTCACCTGCCTGCTGTTGTCTTTCAGAGGCATCAAGTGGTTTATTCACATGATCCGACATGTGTGGGAATGCACCATGACCCGGACTCACCTCTAGGGGGCACAGGAGTGAAAGGGATGCTCTGCGACAGCCTCATCAAGTTGTTGCGTTCAACAGCTACGGGAGGAAAAGGGCAAATATCAACACACACACCTCTGTGAGCAGTTTCACCTGGAACTTTACAACAGAAGTAATATTTAAAAATAAATTGTATAACCTTATTAATCCATGTCTCACCTGAGTACTGGTAGCTTTCCATTGGCTTGAAAGGTGAGCCAATAGCTACAGAGAAAACAAAGTGACTGTTAATCTTTGCACAAAACATTTTACAAGCTTATTTATTAGATAACTAATATATTTTAGTGATGATCTGGCAGGAGGAAGCGAGGGGAGAGGGAGAGAGCAGGACATGACATGCAACAAGGACCCCGGTCTGGATTCATGTAATTTAACAAAAACAGTTTTTCCAGCATTAACCAGCAGATGTCACTCTAGGACAGGTTTACTGCAACAGATAAATAAATCTGATTATTGTTTTCAACATTAGGGTTTAGATGTCAGATTTTTAGTCAAAAGGGATGAACAGAATTTGAAATTAAATAATGTGTTAATTTTTTTTTTTACTATCTAGCAGCTAACAAGTCTGTTATTGGTATTAGAGCAATATTGAAGAAAATAAAAAACATTTAAGAGCAAAATCTCCTAATTATTTTTCAGTGTGAGTGGCCTTCATACTCCGTCCTACTTAGGTATCCATTAATATTTTTTTTTCTGTCATTAGAAGGAGCAAAATGTTGTAGGCAGGAAACAACTGATGACTGAATATTTTCATTACCGATTTATGTATTTCTGTCTTTTAATCAATTAAATCTCCTTCAAGTTTTTTATCCAAACATAATGTTTATAGTTTTAATCTTTACACTGCAGAAGCTGGAACAATCACATTTAGTTTCAAGCATGATTCCAAAAGAAAATTAAAATGAATAGATTATCAACATGTTCATTTGAATCCTGCTGATCAACTAATGAATGAAGGGACTTGCTGCTTGGGAGGGAAGTTATTCACTGCATGAAAAACAGTATCTGTAACTTACAGTCCTTCCTGGCTCCCAGGTGGGCGTGGCGTGGCGTGTAGAGAGAAACTGCAGCTGGAACTACAGAAGTGGAGAAGCACAGTCAAGCTTCCATCCATTAAGCATCACACAGAAGAGGTCACACTGTGCTGCTGATGTAAAATCCCTTTGCAACAATACTATCATTGAAAGCAACGTCTGTATTATTTCACATTCACAATTCAGATTTTCGGACATCTTCTGTAACACAGGGATGTTGCTGCAGCTAAATCAGAACCAGACACAAGGCTTCAGTAAAACTCAGCAAAAAAACTGGAAACATTGGATTTACGGGAGGGACACATTAATTCCCTAAGGATTTTTGGTGCCAAAAACAAAAATATGGACGCAAAGAAAGGCGAAAGGTCAATGTTCACTTTGGTAACACAGTTCATATGAGAGTTGCTGGACCAGCTAATCAAGAAAGAAGGAGCCGGCCCAAACTATGTCATGCAGATGAAGGAGCACGAGTGAAACTACACATCTCACCATTTGGAGTATCTTCGCCCGGGGCTCTTCTGAGAGGAAGACAGGGAAAGAGAAAAGTAATGCATTAGTTAAATCTACACACAAAAAGATTCCATGTACAGAGTTACTGTCTAGATCACAGAGATACACAGGAGCTTGTGTAGTGCATTTACACAACAAAACTGCTGAACTCAATTTGATTCAGACACAAACTGGTTAGACCTTCATTTGTTTCTACAAAGTAAAGTAAAGTCAGGAGATTGTGGATTTTCTGTCTTTAGACTGTATGCATGTGTACTTATTAGTTTCCAACTTGGAAGATTCTTGGGAACAACACAGAAAGTCCACAAAAATGTTGGTGTGGTAAACATTGTTTCAACCAAAGTGTCCACTTTGCTTGTGTGGTGACATCCAAGTGTCCGCAAACCCTGACATTCATATTGACTCGAAATGAGGCCGTGTTTTTAGCCTAAATTCCACTACCAGAAGTAACCGGATGTTAGCGGGCGTAGCAATGCGACGTTGTGTCCGAGGGTCCGTGAATGCACCGCATAGGAAGATATCAGGTGACTTTTCGGCTAAAAACATGATTTTTTGTTACGCCGCTTCGAGTTGAATATGAATGCCGGGGCTTGTGGCAGTTGGATGACACCACACGAGCAGCATGGAGGCATGTTATGTTTTTTATGTTGTTTATTACGCCTGAAGAAGAGGTCGTGATTGAGTTCAATTGTATTGGATTCGGCTGCAACACTGTTCACCCCTGAGACTCCAAAAGTGTTTTGTGGACTCAAACACTTCACCCCCTCTCTATCGGCATAGTGGTGAGTACATAATGAGGGAATCTTCATTTTTCTGTGAACTATCTCTTTAAGACTTGTTTTTAATGTTAGGCATTTAGTTGTGATGGTTAAGGTTAGCGTAAGTGGCTAGGGAATGCATCTTTCCAACGATTGTCTTCACAAAGATAAAGGTGTGTGTTTGAAAGAGGACACTTACAGGCTGCTGGCTTGGGCTGATTTGACCTGAACTTTTTCCTGTTGAAGAAATTACAACTTGTTAAAGAATGACAACTGGAATTAATCAAGTTAACAAGATTAAACTACAAAGATGCTCAGTTTTTCTAACTTTTTTTATCATGTAAGAATAAACACAGACACATTCTCACCAATACTGCAGCCCTGGGGTCCTCATGGATGAGGATGTCTTCAGCCGACACTCTGCTTCTGTCCCTCTTCTTCAGATCTACAAGAACAGGATCAACAACCATCAAACATTATCGTGGACACTCAACCAATAACTAACAATTCAAGGACTGTGGTCTCGAAGAGGATTTTGCTCAAGAGAAGAGATCTTTGTGAGCTTACTGGAGTCAGGATGGAGAAAAGCTGGTTTTCTGTCAAACTCTGTGAAACCAGCATAAGAGTTGACAGCTCTGATGTGACCAAGACTTTCAGGATGAGCCTACAGCCGTAAAAACAGAGAGAGAGAAAGACATGAACGGGCGTGAGAGGGTTATAGTTCTTCTGATTAGTGGAGAATCTCATTAAGTTTAATCTCAACAGACAAAACTGTGAATGTAGCAAACACAACTTCATGATTTGTCTGCAGCATTGTAGTGGAGGCTTCTCCTTTGAGAAACCGCCATCAAGTCTCTATTGATTCTGAGAGGAGTAATCCATCGGAGCAGCACTTCACAGTGACTCAATTTAGATATACAGAAATAATCAGACATTATTTTGATTATGTTTACATGACTTGCCAAAAGAATATTTCATTCATATGTACAGAGAATAGTCTGACATGACTAGTGTCAACATTATGTCTTACTACTCAATTACACTTGACCACAGGGCATCTGTTGTATGTCGATAATATCCTTAAATAGGCTGTTATAATATGATTAATAAGACATAAATATGCGACAAAGGTCAGAATACTTAGATCAAACTAGTGTCTTAATCAGGTTAAAATCGGAAAATATATGTGTACATGTAGATGTTTCTAATAATGCAACAAAGGAAAACCATCTGAGCGATGATAAATTGGGTGACATCACACATCGCCAAAGTGGTATTCAAGTTTTTAGCCGACTAAAATCTACTTGAAAGACATTTAAAACACGTCTGATCACCAGTGAGTTAGAAAGTCTTCTTAAAAAGACAAATATGACAGAAATATATAAATATAAAGAAAATTATGTATACTGTACAATGACACATGTCAACACACCTGTGATCTGGTCTTTGTGGCCGGGCTTTGCTGTCTGCTGGAGGCGGAGGTCTCTTTTGGTGTTGAGTGCTGGAGGTCCAGATTATCTTTATGTCCTGGAAATATTGTAAGGGATTAATTTAGCTTTATCTAATCTGATGACATGTCACATTATAAAAATTTTATATTTCCTTCATGAGTTAGTTACAATATCCAATCAAAGAGAATGCACTGATTTGTTTTCTAGAACGATTTCATTTGTTTTACTGTTTTGCATTAAGAACAAAATAAACACTTCCTGATCAGGTGACACAAACACCACAACAAAGATGATGTAATCAAAGACAAATAAAAGCTTATTCTTCAGAGAAATTTTTTCTCACGCCTCCACCAACCAAACACAGTCTTGTGGACTTGGATGAAAACCAGACAATTGATCACACCATTCAGGCATTCAGGTCTCAAGATTGAGTATGTGAAAATCTCAGAACCACCCAGGAACAGAAGAAACACACAGCTCACACAGACAGAGCAGAGGGAGAGAAAAACGCCACAGCTGAAAGTCAACTGGGAACCCGAGCACCCGGCAGCAGAGCCCTCAACTTCAGACTGAAACTCAAACCTCTTGTTGGGTTCCTCTTGTCAGGGGGGACTTCTGCCTCACTTTGACCATCACAGCACGACTCTGCTTGTCGCAAACCACTTTGTTTCCCCTGTTTTCGTCTCTGGGGTCCCCTGGGCTCCGCAGCCCGGGCATGAGCACAACGAGGCTGTGTGTTTTTGTTGTTGGTGTGACCCATTGATGATTCAGCCTCAGGAGTCAGTGTGACTTCAGTGTCTGCACTTTGTGTACTTGTAGAGCCCGATCTCCCCTCGTCGTCACAGAACGCTTCATTCACGTACCCTAAACTCACCTTAGTCTCCTCTACCTCCCCTCTTACTGACCCCTCTGTGTTCTCAGGTGTTACAGTGCAAGCAGGCAAGCAGTTAAGCTGAGCAGAGCCCGAAGTCGAGACAACGACAATAGTAGGATACACACAGACACAGTTTTCATCCTCCACTTTTATCTTCTCATCAACACCAGATTCAGCCTCATTCTCATACTCACCAACAAATGCACCAAACTCTAAAGTGGTGCTGTCTGGTTCGGGAGGTTGCTGGTAAAGCCTAGCCAGAGCGAGCTCCGGGTGGCTGGAGCCACTGGGCTGAGAAGGGGTGCTGCTGATATGGAACTGAGCTCCGGGGGAGGGTACGTTGGGTAGGCTGGATGGGGAGTCGGAAAAGCCCGGCTCTTGTGGACGGGTCAGCTTACTCTGAGTGAGAGAGCGGCCTCGGAGGCGCAGCTCCGGAGGGGAAAAGGCCACAGCGCTTTGGACAAAGGCACTGGAGCCGGCACTGCCTGAGCAGCCAGCCTCTGCAGCAAGGTGGCCGAGCCCAAACAAGTCCCTTCTCTCTGGACTCGATGGGTCGAGGTTGGGGTCCAGCCCCTGTCCTGCTCCAGGGGTGGGCCCGACTCTCCTTCCACTTTCCGTTCCAGCCCCTCCCCCTACACCAATCCCGAACAGAGAACCTGCTATATCGACTCCCGTTTCGGGGAAAGAGGAGGCGAAGTAGGGCCCTGCACTGCGTTTGCCTATCCCGGACGATTTAGAGTGGGGGCCTGTGTCGGATGCCGCAGGTGCGATGCCGGGGCCCACATTTTTAGACAGGCTGAGTTCCCGGGTGATCTGGTTGTGGACCTTGCTGGCCTCCGACGCCCTCTGGGCAGTAAGGGTCTTCAGAGTGTCCACAGTTAGAGCTGAGAGGTCCTGCAGGTGGCCGATTTGAGAGTCCAGAGTGTGCAAAGAGCGTTTTATAAAGGTGACCTTGTTCCCGACCTCCCTCAGCTGCAAACACATGGTCTCAACTCTGGAAATGACAAAGAGAAGCATTAGTTCAGCTCTTGTTGAAAAAAAAGCATGTTTATTCATATAAGGATTAATATTAACTGGATGCTCTGCATCTTTTTAAACATTTATAAAGACCCCCACCTTTCTGAGGTAAGACGTATTCTCTCTTCACTCCCCGAGTGAAACTGATCATCTTTTTCATGGAAGTATGTCTCCACACACTGCTCCTCAAAATCGTGGAGCTTTTTTTGATCTTCCTCAGTTAGAAACAGCTCTAAAAGAAGATTAAGGAGGAATTAAAAAAGAAGCATCTTTCATATTTTTGGAGAACAATTTTTAAATAGTATAGTTTTTAGTTCATGCTCTCAATATAAATGTTTATTGAAACACATATATGCTGTATGAATGAATGGCATCATTAATCATCAACAGCAGAGACTGACAGCAGGGTGGACGTACTTGGTCCGTAGGTATTCTCCTTCTTCCTCTTTCGACACATACAGAAGAGGGAGTAGATATGGCAGAGGAGGATGAAGGGCGGTGGGAGAACAGGCTTCTCGTGGTAGGCCATAATGAAGTGGTAGCGCTGGTACTTCCAAACCAGATTAGAAATGGACTTCACTTGTATATACACATTGCTGGAAAACAAAGCACAGGTATGAATGAAGATGAGGGGAACACCAGCAATATTCTATTTAGTTTCAACTAACTTTAGCTGCTTTTCAGACATGCACTGAACTCCGGATAATATTATGATAATATCCTGACATTACCCTGAGAGGCTGTATGTGAGAATGCAAATATCTCTCTTTCAGTTTCTCAAGCCAGACACACAGTAAAAGACAGTGTCCGAGTGAGTCTGAAGACGCTGAAGATGATGTCAATTTGTAAAGAATATGAGATTCTTGGGCAAAAGGGTCTACGCCGGTCGATTCTTGGTGGGAAAAAACATCTTCGCAGCTGAATATATACGTTATGTCCCGTCTCATGCACCCTGCACCACCCACCCCTCAATGCTTTGGAGATTTTCCTGTTGTAGTGAATACGTTTAACAAGCTCGGACAATGTTTCCACCCAATTGTGTGGACATTTTCCAGAGATCATGTCTGAAAATGGCGAAAAACAGCTGCATTAGGCTCTGAAATGTTGTGCACTTACTTAAAGAAGGCAATGAGAAGGTTGACCATAAGTATATACTGCACAAAGAGGTAGACTGCTTGTAGGAGAGGAGTCAGCCACACTGATGCCGTACACAGGGGCTTCACTGATGGGTCACTGTTGTTGGCACACACTGTGAGAAGACACAAAAATTGAGCTGTTTATTGGAGCTTACAGAGGAACATTTTAATTTGCAGAGCCCTGGGCGTACCATTGTTTTCTTTCCACAAGATCACACCATCGTAAGAACATCTAGCTATTCACCACTTTTTGCACAGGGTCATAATCACAGTGATCGATTTCAATGTTGTGACATGCCCGGGGGCCAACTCAGGTTATGGAGCACGGTGGAATGTTTTTGATTGACCGAAGCTTCAAAAAGCCGGACTTTAGTGATGATCACCGCCTTTTTCAGACCCTTCATAGCCGAGTCCGGACAGTAAGTGCTGGGGCCCCCTTCCCCAAAGAGACTAGAGTTGGCTGCCTCTGCCTGTGACCCATGTTGTGTGAAAGAGGCTGTGAGGGGGAACAATGATTAAGCACTCGTGGGTTTGATTTCAAGTGCTCGTTTTTGAGTGGCAATCAGCTGTCATGCCGTGGTGAGAAGCTTTTAATAAAACTGTTCTTACCATCGTAATCTCCCCTACCATCCTCATCGTCCTTACCATCGATTTCATAGGCATACACTTCCCCGTACATCATCCAGTACGGCTGGAAAACCACATCTTTGGCCAGTGTCCAACTTGCCTCCTCTGCTGGGTACAGAATAGCTTTCCTGGGTACGCCATAACTCAACAGGACTATCGCCATTATTACTACAATATAAAACATGTTCGCCACCTGCAAGAGACATCACACGTAATTAATGAAACGTATGACTTCAATAGTTGAGTTATAAAGTACAAAGTAAAGTCCCTCTTTACATCTTTCCTGGGAAAACTTTTTAAAGTGGATTTTAAAATAACATCGATATAATTGTTGAATAAGGCGGAAATAGAAATCAATGTATTTTTCCGTGAACTATCCCTTTAACCGTGTCAAATGAAATGTGTATTCAAATAACTAAAAACTCACCATTTTAGCGATCATCATGACATAAGGTCCAGCTTGTTGGTTGACAGCGAGGATATCCAGGAGTCGCACATACCAGAAGATGATATTGAGACAGTAAACTGTCCTGCCAGGGACGAAGGCATCGCCTCCACCCAACCTCAGGCCAAAGCCGATGAAGAAGATCACAATGGCCAGAAAATCGGACAAGTTGAAATAGTCACTGAACCACACCTTTACTTTCTGGCTTATTTTGCCGGCTTCAGACATGAACATCTGGGGAAAAAAAGAAGGTGGTAAAGTCACAAGGAGTTTAATTATTCCACAGTCTTGTAGGAAGTGAATTTGTAGGACAGAGAGAAACACGTATCAAAAGCAATGACTTGCTGATGAAAAAATGTATTATCTTCACCACTTTAAAATCAGCGAGTATCATTTATGCTCCTTTAAAAGTCTGTTTCAAATACCTCTCGAATTTTCTCAATGGCAGAGGTGAAGATGTAGAGGATGACCACCCACTCTTGAGGTGAAGGCGATTGGGGCATTTTCACGAGGACCACATACGAATAGAACATCAAGAAGCCCAGGTAGAAGAGCTGACGGTGGGAAACACACAACATGACTCAGTGAAAAAAACGTCCACTCCCACATTATACTTAACATTTTTGGTAGATGTAAGAAAATTATCTATTCTAACCAAGAATAGAAAATCTGATTTCTCAATCTAGGTGCCTCATTAATATAGACACTGAACTGTGCTGATAAAGAGCCTTTAAACAAAGACAGTCCCTGAGAGAGGCATCTTCTTCTTGAATTATCAGGGGTCGGAGCTCAACAGGTAGTTTGCTGTGTGAATGAGGACTGTGTGAGAGAGACATGATAGAAAGATAACAGGAATCTTTTAAACCACATTGCAATTTAAACCTATATATTTTAAAGAAACATTGTATGAAATCATTGGGTCCAATACAACGAAATAAATTAGTGAACTATTTTTAGACTTGCCGACACTTTGATGACAACACAAAAGATGTATGGAGGCATTTTATATTTTTTTCTGTTTTATTACCTCTGAAAATAGGCCACTAATGTCTTCAATTGTATTGGATTTGGCTGCTACACTGTTTACCCCTCAAACTCGAAAAGTATTTATGGACTCAAACATTTCACCCAGCCCTCCAGCAGCATAGTGGTGATTAGACAATAAGTGACTTTTCATTTCTGGGTGAACTATCCCTTTGAGGTGAACTTAGGCATTTGTTCTGCCCTCTACTGGACACAAAATAAAGTAATGCAGCTTTACCTTAGCAGACAATTCTATCGACTATGGTGATCCCCTGACTTTACATAAAGACCACCAGCAGGTTGATATTTCACTGTTCTTTAAATATTTCAACATCTAGAGACTACTTGCTATGAGAAATGCTGATGTTCTGAGCTCTGAATACTGAAGTGGCTTGTAAATATTGGATGGATTTCCATGACTTTTAATAAAGATATCCATGGTGCAAAGAGGATGAATCTTAATGACTTTGGTGATCTTTCAACTTTACCTCAAGCTCCACTAGCAGGTCAAAGTTTTCAGGTACTGTCTGGATTGGTTCAAGTATTTTTAAAGTGGTTTATGGTGCTTAGGTGTTGTATCTTAATGACTTAAGCATCTCTCTGAATTTTACTCCACAACAACTTTGAGGTCAACGTTTCTGGTTTTGAGGAAAATGTCTCGACAACTATTGGAAGGACGGCAAGGCCAACAACACTAAGACTGTGGGAAAGCTTGAAAGTGTTCAAATAGGCAGGTTTGGGCAACTTGGATTAAATCAACCATTAAAAAACCGAACCTTGACATTTGAGATCGGACCTTGTTGGAAAATCAGCCATTAACACTCCCGTCTGATGGGTAATGTGTTGAAATCGGGAGGGAAGCATGTACAGCAGATGTAGATAAGCTCAGACACAGGCGGTGCTACATACACTTGCATTTTCAGTGATGTTATCAACCTGAAGAACAGCCTGAAAAACAACTCTTCCCAGGGCAGCAAGTAAAAACTTCAAAGACGGCTCCCGTGTTCCTGAGAACCAGCCGCGGGCTTGTTTATATGAATAAACATAGGATTGTGCCATGGAGCTAGAAAGGCGAGATGCGCGTTGGACATAATGAGGAAAAGTTTGACTCTACCCTCGAACTAGAGCAATTACAGGTAGTTGATGCTTCACTATGAGATGTATTATGCTGATTGAGATGTCTTGTATGATCGCGTTCTCTGAGTTGGGGGGTGCTGTACTTTGTGAGCTCTTCAGTTCTAATAGGCTCACAGTGAGGGAATGTGTTTCTATTATTCTTTTTGAGCCACTTTGTCTGTGGTTATCTGATAAGGTTTCACCTTGTCCCCTCTCCTGTGGTTATAGCGACATTAGGGTGATATCGGAACATCTGAGGGCCTTATTTGCAAGTGAATGTAAAGGTTTGATCGACCGATGATCACTTGCCATGGCTGCAGTAAAGCAGGTTTTGTAGAGACAACACTTCTCTATTCGGAAAACCCCTGTTTTCAGCTAGAGCTAAATGTCAAATTACATGTATGTATATTCTCTGCAGGTTGGCTCCAGCATCAGTTTACTACTCCTGCGTATAAGCATCTTCATTTGTAGGTCCTTCTACTAAGATTAAACACCAGAAAATGGATAGCTGGAGAGATTATTGGGTAGACCAGTGTATATATATATATATATATATATATTAGGGCTGGGCAAGTTAACTCGTTTTAATCGAGTTAACTCAAGTGATGAGTTAACTCGATTGTTTATCCGCCAATTATTTTCTTTTTTCCTGTTCTGCAGCAGTCAGCAACAGACTTTCACAAAATAAAAGCCTGACTTTCACAATAAAACAATAAATAATCAAACCTGAGTTAATGCGAGATAAAATAATTAATCGAGTTAACTCATCACTTGAGTTAACTCGATTCAAACGAGTTAACTTGCCCAGCCCTAATATATATATATATATATATATATATATATATACACTCATATATATATATATATATATATGAGTGTGTCTTCTTCTCTAATCTTCATACCGTGTTGGACCAGAACTTGACAATGGGAGCGTGGTAGAAGGCATAAATCTTCCTAGTTAACGGCAGCTTCCTGGTTCGAACGAGCGGCTCCATGTCATTTTTCACCTCCACATGGTCGCTGGGTCTGGCCTCCTTGAACACATCCTGCCGAGAGGATAAAAAGGCCCAAATTAGATGAAAGAAGGCCCCGATATTGAGTGACAGCAATAAAGAAAATAAAAGGTAAAAAAGAAAAGCAATTAAGGGCAAATAAGTATTTATCAGCAAACTTTTAATGTGAACAACTTTTTCCTGAGCTTATATTTTACAAAACAGAAAAAGCCTGTCCACAGCTCATTAACATATCTAACTGTGATTTAGCTAGAAAAGTTTTTTTAAGGATGTATTATGCTGCTTTGATAGATAAAACGTGTTTTGAATGGAAAAACGGAGGAACTGACCATTTGGATGTCTTCAGGTATGTTCTGAAAGTTGTGTTCGCTGTCCTCCATGGTCATCTGGTGATCATCCTGACTCTGAGGGATGTGAGCCATCTCAGCCTTGGATTTGTACTCCAACAGAAGGATGGCAGGAGGCACCAACATACTCAGAATCACCTACACACAAACACAAAAACTAATGTGGGTGGATGCTGCTATATTTGTTGACGCAGTTCTTTGAATTACAAATGGGTGACCAATCACAAACAATAAGGCCAGCTAAATCTGAGCATTTCAGACAGAGGATGAATAGAGGCGCTGCAGTGATGTACTGAATATGACAAATAAGCGTATTTCGAACATAACATCTTAACCGATTCCTGCAGAAGTCCTTATTTTTATTATGAATACTCAGTGTTTCCTCTAGGATTGTTTTTAGTAGCGTCTCGCCTTGTGTTGTGTGTGGCAGGTGAACTGCGCGCAAAAAAAAAAGTTGGAAATTTTTTCAATGTGTTTAAATATGTCTCAAACTCTCGCGCGAATCAAACACAAAGTAAACTTCAATTACTGTGCGTGTCCCAATAATGTCTGATTAGTATTGACTTTTATAATTTTGTAAAGTGAGAGCAGGTCAGCGGGAGAGTGAGGAGGGAGGACAAGCTGCAGGGTAATACGGCACAGTACAAGGATACCGGATCCATAATGTGCGTTTGCTGTGACCCTGAAGCAGCGGCAGCAATAATTTAGCATTGGCAGGGAAACACTGCTGCTCAATTCAGGCTCTGCTGATAATCTGAAATGGCATAGATGCAATAACAATTAATCTTCTAATATTACTGGTCGAACAAAAACATAATGATTAATGACAGCATATCCAGCTCATATATCTACTAATTCCAGAAATCTCTTTCCATTTGTGGCTTGCATATCTTGAAAACCGTTCATTTTGGTCGGCCTCACCCTTGGCATGAAAGGCAAAAGAAAGTGTATTGTAAAATTTGGACACATTCCATATTAACTTAGAATTGAGAGATGACCAGCACTCTGTAGCAGCAGTGGCTTGGACTCACGGGCATGTTATTCTTCAGTTCAGAGTTCTGTGTACTCAGTCAAGCTCCACTGAACTTTGAATAATCAGGTGAACACTTTGTGCAGCAGCAGTGGTACAGGTTCAGGGTTCGGAGTCCTTAATCAGTTTTTACTCGCTGCAGCTCAATTAATGCAGGCCACTGTAAAAGCTTCAGAAATGAGAGTAAAATCCAAGTAAGAAACTTGTGATACAAATTAAATCAGAAATAATTTTTCTTTTACATTTAGATAACCTTGAGTTCAGAATGTGCTGCTTCACGTTGCACCAGAAGATCACCAAAAACGTAACTCATACAATCAACTGATTATTCCGTTTCATCATGAAGCTCAGCAGCAATTTAGCATTCAAAAAGTAGACTCAGATTTGTGTTAGATATGCAAGCAAGCATTTGGATAAGATCCTGAAACAAAGATACTGACACTTATTCCATATATTAAGCTCTGCCTACGAGGCCATTGGAAACTAGGACAAAGCACTGACTCCAGCATCAAGATTACACCAGCTTCTTGTTTGTTACCAAAAATAAAGTCTAAATGGAACATGAACCTTGTACCAGGAGTTCTTGCGCATATTCAGCCGTCCCATCCACATGTCTGACAGCAGCATCTGGGTGCAGGTGTGAGCCACAAAGGGCCTTAAGTGGGAGGACACAGCCAACTTCAAACAGGTAGAGTTGCTCCAATTCTTCAGCTCGTAGGTGAGCAGCTTCATGGCCATGGTCTCGTCCTGTCTGAACGACTGCTCCAGCAGGTCCACAGCTAGTGTCCCAAACTCACTGAAAAACATCATCTCCATCAACAAGGTGCTTTCTAAAAGAAATTCAAGAGGTTTAATAGCCATTTGACATGTATCAAAGCCATGTAGAAAAACATACTTTGAATACTCCTTGAGCTCCTCTGACGTGTCATCTACCACATCGCTCTTCTTGGCCTCGTATCCCATCGACCGGCACAGTTTACAGGCCACCAGTGCCTTTGCCATGTTTTCTTCACCATGCTGCCAGAAGAACAGCGACATTTTCTGCCTCTTCATCAGCACAGCCCACACCAGGAGCTCATTGAAAGGGTAGGGGAACCGCCGCGTCTCTGGGTCGTCTATGTCCACAATCTCTTCTTTGCTCCTCTTTTTGTTCTGCTCTGTGGAAGACTCGGGCTACGAAGAGAAGGAAAGTATAGCGAAAGGGGGAACAGGAGACGGACATTTTCTACCATTAACAGTGGCTCTAGATGGAGATAATATCTGGAAATCTTGCAACGCTCCAGACTAAAGGAGGCCACGTTCTCTTATGGTGAACACCAGGAGTTTACCTTGGGTTTGTACGGCTGTGCAGTCTTAATGAAGTGGTTGTGCCTCGTCTTCTCCTTCTTGTCAGCTTGCATGCTGAAAGCCTCATGGCTTTTCCTCAAATGAGAGCCAGAACCTGCTGAATGGCGCCCTGATCTCTGTGCACGACATGGAAACATCTTCAGATTTACTTCCTTCAGCTTTTATTAAAGTTCCAAAAACATTTAAATATTCATTGCCATTATTAAAATATTACTGCAGTCACTTTTCAAGAGAATTTCCTAAAATCCATTTTGGGCATTGCTACAGAGACATTGCAAACCAGTTCTAACTCACCCTATTGTTGCCATGGAGATTGTTGTAAATGATTCGGAAGCGTTTCCTGGTGTAGTTGCACCTGTAAGTCCCGCCCATGAGGAACTCAATAACCAGACCCACGTCAATCAACGTGATTTTATAATTTGGAGGCAGATGACTCTGCAAGAGGGAACAAAGATAAAATGGTGAGTGAGACTCTGGTTAATGTAAACAGGTAGAATATATAAATAAACATATTATAAAAATATATATAAGAAGTGAGCCGACTACCTGTTTAACATCTCTAACCAGGTGGAGGAGTGTTGGGTTGTTGGGATGCTGTTTCTAAAATAAAGGATCACAAAAACATTTAGAACCTATAATATATAATATATATACATCATTTATTTATATATATATATATATATATATATGCATACACACATATACATATATTTCATGTAGTGGTTGATTTCATATTGTTACCGTGTTGTAGAGCTCCTCCAGCCGACTGATTGTCAGAAAACGGTGCATGCTCACACCATTTTCTATGAGCAACTTGACAAAATCCACCCTGTCCATCACCAGTGCATCCAGCATGGCTTGCTCCAGAGAGCTCACCTTAACACCAAAAGATAAACATACTGTTAAGAAGCATATTATCATAGCAATGACTATTTACAAAACACAATGAGGGAGAGGACCTGAAATATGGCCAAATTACAACAAAAAAAACACATGCAAAAAGGATAAACAAGCATTATCTATTCTCTTGTTTGCACAAGAGCCGGGAGTTCCCGACTTTAAAAATAAACACGAACACTGAGGGCCGATCACGAAGACGACAGTAATAGGGTTCATGTTACAGTCAAGACATGTAGTTCACTGCGGCCTGGCCGAGTCCAGTCCCCTGGTACTTCAGAATGGAGACAGACACACACGCACACACATACACACATGCAGACCTACCAGGAGCTGCTGTCCGTACACAAACACATGATTCTTGGCAATGTCTACACGATCCCAGGCCAGAGTCAGGACCAGCTGATCGAAGGCAGATGCATTTGTGCCTGAAATAAACAGGTGTAAACACACAAAAACAGATATTAATTCCTAGGCATGTAAACCCTTATTCACCATGTATTTCCTTTTGGCCAGCTCACAGGATTGGGTTGGCAGAGCAGGGCCAGGGCAGTCATACAGTCAATTACACACTAATACAGCAACAGAGCATATGAAACTACTTATCAGTTGATTGTGTGAATCTCAAATAAGAAAGAAAAAAAATTACTAAATTAAAACTACTAAATAAACCATACTTGGAAAAAGAGGATGTATTCTTCAGAGTGTTCAGCTTCTAACAATAACGACAACATTTCCCGTGATTAAACTTCCCATTTAATAGCCAGTGCATCAAATGAATTGGGGAAGTGGAAAAGTCTCTGCAGCATACATAGCATTTAAAAGGCTTGAGAGCTTTCGCACCCTTGGGTCCTTTTAAAGGATGAGTTACTGTTTCACCAAGATGAATGTGCTCCCTGCTGGCAAATATTTGATTGAGTGGGCGTTTCAGTCGCAGTCAACTGTTTTTCTTTTGAACGTCTGAACCGGTTTCTCCAGATGATCGATCAGCTGCCTTCAGTTGCAAATGTCTGGCTTTGGTTTAAATTAAATGGAATGTGTGCGGACAAACATCTCTGCTGTTGATTTGTTGCAACACCCATCATTTAGGTGAAAAATGTGTTTCTTTTTTAAGTCATTAAATGGGTATCGTTGTTCTTTTCACCAAAAATTGAATTCACACAACTTCCCAAAACAGACCCTCTACAGCAGAACAGAAACAATGGTAGAGTTGCTCAGGTGAATGTCTAACTTCTTTTCTAACAAACGGACAAAGCTAAGGAGGGATAGGACTGACAGTTCTGGAATGAGGCGGCCCTGTGAATGCCAGCAACACGATCTCCTCAGGAACAGAAAGAAAAGGGAACCCAGAGGGGGAACTCTGTTCTCAAAGCATATCTATATCAGAATGAAAACACTACAAAGTCCTGAAACCTTAATCTCCCAGGATCAACAACGTCAGTGTATGAATAGACTGAATCAACTTTATGTGTGAGCGAGAGAGAGAGAGAGACAGAGAGAGAGAGACAGAGATAGAAAATGAGAAAGAGAGAGACAGAGAGAAACAGAGAGAAAATGAGAAAGAGAGAGAGAGAGGGGTGGGATGGGGATCTTGGAGAGAAATCATCTACTAACCTTGGAGTAATGCCCTCAGAATTGCTACGTCAATGTCCTGGTGATCCTCTGAGCTGATGTGAAACACAGTGATCTGTTGTTTTCCAAGAAAGAAGATAGCACTTACTCATGTTCCCATAGATATTTTCCATGTGATACATTATATTTATGAAAACTACCAGTGGAATTCTATATATATTTATGTAACTGTTGCATTGACTGTCAGAATAAAGCTGGGTTAAATTAAAAGAGATAATAAAGACAAATGGTTGAAAAAGTGAAAGAGCAGGGATTCACCAGTTCTTTGCTCTTCATGCACTCCATCAGAGTCTGAAAGAGGTGGATGGCGTCGCTCTGACTGAAGTTGAAGGTTTTCTTGATGGTTGCGATGATGTCAGTCTCCACTCCATCAGGAAGACCGCTGTAGAAAAAGAACATTGTTACATGGTCATAGTTTCACTGCTTGAAACACACATCGCTAGAAAATTCTTGATAGGTTTCATCCAAGCACGAGTCTCTCCAGATTCTTAGTCATCCATGTCATTAGCAGTTTTCAGACATGTCCTCCGGATATAATCTGGAGGATTGGCTCAGGAGTTTGACCAGAGTTTTCCTTTCACACATGCACAACGTAGTGGGAGGTTCTCTGCACAGACGTGCTCACAACAGCAACAAGCCCTCCGCATTATTCAGGCGAATGGTGGAGCACCCGGCTGCCGCAGACAGAGGCAGGAAGTGACGTATTAGCTCAGCTGTGAAGATCATGTGAAGATCACAGCTCTTATCACCACAAAGTCTCTTGACATGTCAACCACTTTTTTCCCGGGAGATATTCGTTTTCTTTTGTTTTTACACATTTACATCTGTCGCGTGTTAGAATCGTCATCAAACCCCCCATTCGCTAGCGGTGAATCCAAAAACATATTTGGAAACACCAATCACAGGCTTAATTTTCTTCGCCCCACCCACTCTATGTGTCTATGTGTCTGGCTGTGTGTCTTACCCTCCCTCCTCGGTCTGCTTGTGGACGTAGGCCAAGATGTCCGCTGCTCGCCCCGTCCCCTCACACACCACCACTGGGACAGGAGGGCTCTCCTGAAGGTACTCCAGCACAGTCAGAATCACATTGGGTCCTCCCTCTAAGATGAGGGCCACAACAGGTACCCCCTGACCAATACCTACGAGACAGAAAACACAAGGCCTGCTTAAAGTTTGGGTTTATGTGACATTTTCCCCTTCAGCTCCAATCGCATTCACTTAGTACAGCTCCACCCAAGTGACAGTTTGTGAGAGGTTGATATGATAATACCCAGCTCAGTGTTATCACACAGTTCCCTACAGGCAAAGCCAAATCAAGGTTGAGTCATGCTACACGAGTTTCTTTGCATGTGAACAGTACAAAACAACCTAAAACACCTATTGCATAAGACTGAACTAACTTCCACTGTGGATTTCTTATGAAATAACTAAGTATTATAAACTTGATTTAAAAGCAATATTATAGAGCAGATGTCATGTGGAAGAATTAGAAATTTCCTGGACAAATGTGGATTTTACTTTTATGGAAATAATTAATTTTCCTTACGTATTTAATGATGACTAACTGAGGACAGCATAGCATACAGCATAATTTTAGATTTTCTTGTCAGAAGAGGGCACTATTAATTTGGATATGATGCATGGGCACAGATTTGTGACCTACACGAACAACACAGGGGGTTAAATCTTGACAATTTCAATAAAATAATATTTCTCTGGACAAAAATAGTCTAAAATTCGACATTAAAAAAAATATGGCATTAAAGGTTTCAATTGAAGTTATATAAAAGCTTGTGTTGAGAGATTTTTTAGCTCCTTTGCTTACGTGCATGTATTCTTTGGAGGTTGATGTGCTTCTCTAGGTCCCGCCGCAGTTTGACCTCAGCGCCGTACTTGCCCACTGTCCCGTCGTCCACGAGGAGGAAATGGGAATGAAGATTGTTGAGAACATTGAGTTTGCTCAGAGGGTTCAGTAGTGTCTGATACGGAGCGATGATCTGCGGTGTGGAAATTGGAAAGTGGTAAAGGCAAGAAAATAGACATTTTTACTTAAATTTCAGAAGAGTACGACTTAAAATGAAACGGAAATTAAGATTGATTTGTGTCTTACGTCTCTGCCGATGAGATCGTTCCTGTTTTCAATGACTCCCCAGGGCGAGATCCCGATAGTGCAAATTTTCTTTGATGATCTGGAACAGTGCTCTTTGAGAGCATCCCCCACATGCTTTGCCACACCTTCGGGAAGGATGCAAGAAAATAGAAGATAAGCTAATAATAGATTTTATACAAAAAACATTCTGACTCCTTAAACGCTAAATCTATGACCAGTAAAAGAGAGCTAGACACTGTTAATCCCATTAAGTTAGGGATGGGAGAAGACAGAGTCATACCACCAGA
Source organism: Limanda limanda (assembly GCF_963576545.1). NCBI lineage: Eukaryota > Metazoa > Chordata > Actinopteri > Pleuronectiformes > Pleuronectidae > Limanda > Limanda limanda. The sequence continues at coordinate 15,948,780 of NC_083638.1, forward strand.
GCATCTGTGACCAAAACACAACCTATGGGGCAAATCCCCAACAAGTGCATTAGTCCTAGAGATGTTTGTGAACCACAATCAACTAATGGATCTCATGGATTCAGCAGTAATTTGTGAGCCAGGAGACCATCCCAACAGAACACAGTGCTAGAGAGGCATTACAAATAATCACTGCTCTGGGTAAATGACCCTGTGAGTAATGATTTAAACACTATGATCAGACCACACCATCTTAACGCAGTGCTGTGGCTGCAGACACACCTCGGCCACCACACGCAGTCAAATGACATGCTTAGAGCCCGGTATTAGAACTTCTGCTAGATCAGCGCATCACGCCGACGGAGGCTGTTTATTTCTGCTGCTTTGTGTTACAGTGAGTGATTCTATTAGAGGAATCTTTAATTATTTCAATAAAGGGGGCAGATGTGGAAAGTAAAGGTCAGATTGGCAGATATCTTTCTTTACTCCATTGAAATTTCCCGATATTTAGATGGATATGAAATCTATAAATTCAATAGCATTTCGGAAACTACACATTCAGGAGGGGAACTATGAACTTTCTGAAAGAATAAGAATAATAATCTCTGCATACCTGTGTTGACCCCTCCAGTGAGAATCCAGGCCCCAGTGGTGACTGCAGCTTTGATGAGGCCCTTGCCCACCACCTGCTTGATGCGCGGGTGGAGCTCAAAGTTCTGGACTCCTCCATGGACAGAGATGAGGATCTTGGGTAGCTCCATATGCCACTCCTTCAGCATCAGGCGCAGGGTGCTCTCCGGCCGCGAGTCGTGGGACAAACGCACATACTGTCACAAACACAAGGAGAAGCGTTCACATAGACGCACACATAGGAAACACAAAAGGTGTTAAAAGCTGGCAACATACCACATCTCTGCTGATTCATTAAGTTAATCAGAGTTTGATAAATGAGATTTAATTAATGTGCATCCAATCAAACACACTGAGGATCGACTTTTCCAATGAGCCTTTCCTTTAACAATTATTACAGGTCACCTAGAATAGTTCAACATAACTTTATTAATTCTAAATAATTCATCAAATCAAGCTCAAATTAAGTTTTATTCCAAAGAGACTTAATGTTCTTATCAAAATGGACAAGAATCGAAATGGAACAGAAATGTGTTGGATCATTTTTCCACATGTCCCAGCTAATAAGACACATAAACCTTTTATTTTTTCATGAAAAACTTGCCGTCCAACAGAAGAATTTGCCCTCCTACCTTGGCCCTGTATGAGTGAGACCCTCCCTGGAAGTTGATGACACCATAGGCGTCAGTGGGGCTCGCCTCTGTGTGTTTTTCCACCGACCACTCCTCCAGCTCAGGCATGGTGAGGCTGGGGTTTTCACCCAACTTCACGTCCGAGTACTTGGTGGCCAGGCTGGCTGTGAAGCCAACATGCTGCCGCACCAGCCGCCCACAGCAGCACCTTGAGGTTGAACAGAATCATTTTAATTGACAGAACAATAATATACTTATCTATTTATTTTAGCAATAATATTTACAAACTTTGATAAAAACGAATTCATAACTATAGCTCTACAATAGTTTATTATATCAGAAAAATCTAACTGAGGAACACTTGCCAAAATCCTAAATAAAAGTCTATTGGATAATAATATTAATATTATAATACATTTGCAAACTGGTGAGGAGGTTGACTTTTTGTAAATTCAAAATACTACTTTGATGACGTTAAAGCAGCATGGGATCGTGGAAGTTGTTGTTTTAACCACCAATGCAGAGGAAAATCTACCTGACTGTGAGGTGAAGAATTAAAACTGTATTCACAGCAAACAACAATGAATAATCATAATCCATTACCAGTTACCAATACAAACAGCGGAAGTAAAACCAGCTAACAAGCTAGTGTTGTTTGCTCTGCAAGTTATAGCAGAGATGGACAGAGCCTTTGTTATAGTGGATATGACACAATTAAAAGGCGAAAGTGAAACGTCCCTTTACCTAGATAGCCAGCTATATTCTAAACAATCTGCTAGTGACTATTCTCATTTCAGATAAAGTGGAGGTTTGCCTACAGATAGTCGACTTAATTTGAAAAAAAATTACAAAATTCAATAGTAAATATTTCTTTATTATCATGGGAAATAAAAAAATTACCATTAGTGAACAGAATGCTTGGACGGTCATCATTTGAGGGGCTTTTATTGTTCACATCTAAAACATCCGTAGCCTGTACTCCTTCATTAAATATATCAGCAATATAGTGTATAAAAAAATCTAAACTTTTACAACAACAACAAACCCTGACGATAATATTTGACAGACTGTTAAGACTGGAGCTGAGCTTTATTTTTCAATGTTCCATCAAAGGATCACTAATACAATTATTGACAAGTAGTTTGTTTTCTCAACACCTTTTTACCACCTCAGGGGAGAATGTGCATCCTGACACACAAAGCCTGGAAGTTAATTGTTTCCTGAGGAGGGCTGGTGTTCATGGGAATTACACTCAAAAAGAATTTGCCTGCGGGCTTTACTACTAACTGGTTTGCAGGATTTCTCTCGGGTTAATCATATCAGGTGACAAAGAACGAGTCAAACAAGAGACCTGACAAGTACTCACCGGACCAGCTGCTGGCAGATCTGGCATCCTGGAAGGCATCTGGAAGGAATTTCACATCAACATATTCAATCACTGATTTGAATATAAAATCATTCCAGACCACAAACACATTTGCCATTGTACAAAGACGGTTATAATGGTCGGAACTCTCCTAGTGAGAGGGAAGTTCTTGGTGGACAAATCTGTTAGACGACATGAAGGAAGGTTATCTGTGAGCCTGGTTAGATTGGCCTTTAACCAAGAGAGTTTTGAAACCTGCCAAGTTGACTCTCACTTTGGTCGCAGTCAAATGCCGGCCTGCATGGGCTCCTATTCACTAACAACTTCCACTCATCTACAAGCTTATGAAAAAAATGGCACGTACTGTGGTTAACAGAGAAAAGCCAGTCGCAAATAATTAATGCAAAAGAAAACAAAGGAAACGAGTCACCCCAGAGCAGGTGAGTTAACTAGAAGAAAGAAGAAGAAAGTATAACTAAAAACAGAAATAGCTTACATACAAAGGAGGCAGGCAGGAGACAGTAACATACACAGAATGGCAGGACAGAGGACACTAAATAGTATCAAATAACTGAGAATTTTAATAGAGGTTTATAATTCCCTTGTAACTGGTTGATTGTTTATAAATGCCATCTACTTGGTGTGTACACTGAATGACTGGGTTGCAAGCGAAGCCAATAGGAAGCCTTCTGTACAATTCTAACACTGCATTGTCAGATTCCAGTAAGTCGGCAGAAAAACCTGGCTTCATTTCAACAAGAAACAGCATCTACATCGGTTTTTCACACAGACCAAGAACATTATCATTAGAAAATAACAGTATACAAGGAAATAAACTGTGATTAATAATGGGAATCAGATATCACGCGATCAAATAAAAAGGATTCCCTTCGCCAGCACAGGAAAATAATATGACTACAGGTTCCTCACTTTGTCTCCCCTCTCATTTAACACTGTAATTATATTGACAGACATAAACATTTAAATTGTGCAGAAACAGACTCATTTACTCTTTGCAGAGTAGTGGTTAGGGTTTGAGCCTCCTTTAACACACCCTACTGTACAATTACCCCGTTTCCATGGCTATCACCACAAAGCTGACTGCAGATCGGCTGAGCACATACCTGTGGGGGTCCTTTGACACTGGAAGTACGTACACACATTCCCTCTTGGTGAAAGTGCTTTCTATCCAGGGTTTCTGGGACTGCAAACAAAGAGAAAAAAATGCTTTGAGCAGGGCACGGCAGCTGATGTTCCTCATGTCCACGATTCATGCTTGATTATATTTGCATTTGGTGAATTGAAGCCACAAACAGTTCCCAGGAGGATGTTTAAAAACAATGCTCCTCTGTACAGTAACTGATTGTTAGTACCAACAGGGCTAACATTATTGCCAGTGTAGTTTCAAAAGGACAAGTAAAACCAGTGAATAGAACACTGGGATAAAAAATACATAGGCAAGTGTATGCTTTACTTTAGTTCAGAACGATTCTCTCTGCAAATAATGAACTCCACACATCATAAAAGAGCAGAGGGGAGCTTGTAACCCCTTAATCTAGGATTTAGTATATGAAAACAAAGGGGGTTAAGAAGCTTAATAAATAAAATAAAATCAATCATTATTTGAAATTGGGCAACCACAATTCAGGAGGAACACTGGTTAAAGCTACATGACATGGTTATAAACCGTTACAAAACAATCTCATTCTATGTCACTATTTTACCAAAACAAGGATTTGTGTCCCAGGAATTTTCAATTAATGCTTCATTCCTCATTTCCCTCAGTACAGCTCAGAGCGACCTGCGAATGATTAGCAACATTAATCCCTGCCAGCACAAAGAAGGGAAAACTGCAACCCCATCACCTGCTTCGCACCTAAGACGTCCAACTATTCCTGGAACTCAAACAGTAACGTTGTTAGAGTGTACGTGTAAATGGGTTGTGAAGTAGGTAGCTGGGCTCTTCTCCGTCGGAGATAGCTTAAAATTATCCTCACTAGTCTTTGATTACAGCGAAATAGAATGGTTAGAGACAGAGGGGATAGTTTAGAACCATAATTACGTCACTGTTCACAAGGTCCCACGTGTAGGATTCAATCCATTAGTTTTTCCTCAGTACCGAGAGTCAAATCTCTTCTGTCCATACTGCCATCCATAGTGCCCCAAGCTCCACACGTCTACAAGAAATCAATTTTTTTTTATGGCAATGGGTCATCCCACTGTTTGACCAGTGAGAGCTAACCACTGAGTGTTTACCTGGACATCCTCCTCTTCATCTCTGTGTTTAAGGGCTTTGTACAGGAACATACCAAGGCTCCTTCATGCATCTCCTGGACAAACCACAGTCACCGCAGTCTCCCCTCCAGCGCTGGATTATTAGCAACAAATCACTTCACTACACGCGTCTCTGAAGATGTCCATGCAATGTCCCAACAGGTCTCAAAGTCTACAGCGATGCTGTTACCACACAGATCCGGCTGCGAGTTAAAAGTTGAATGATCAGCGAGACGTTGCAGCCTCCAAACTCCATCCACTGTTAATCTGTAAGAAGCCACTCCGGGGGCAGATGAATGTGTCTGAGACAAACTAGATATTACGTTTAGGCTGGGGAGAAAGAGACGAGGGAGGCGGAGGTGTGGGAGAGGATTAGAGGATGGGCAGAGGCTTCAATGATATATACCTAGTTGTCCTCTGGAGACACACTTCCAACTGTGATTCATGCAGCACACACAAAACCTCTCTTAACAGCTTTTCTGCAGTGGCCCATCAGGGGGCCCCTCTACTTTCAAACTAATTTCCAAGAGAACAAACATTGATAAAATAGAAGAAGTCTAGATGAAATAAGGGCAACAAAACTATATATAAAAAAAAAGCTCTTTTCACACATGGAAGCAAGAACTTGTGTTCACACATTTGTGGTTTTGATGTTAACAAACTTTTATTATCTATTTTAACTTTTTAATTTTAACTTTACAAAATTACATTTAAATTATTACATAAATCAGGAGGGTTGTGTCAACAGTGTAACTTTATTTAGAATTTAACTGTATTTTTACTCATAGCCATTCCAATGCTTTGGCACCTTTTATGAACAGGTGCATATATCTGGTTGTTTGCTGTGATCGATTTGATCAATGTCCAGTGTCCTTTTTTATTGTTGTGTTTGTGTGTGTTTGCCATCTACTGTAAAACCACACTTCCTCTAATATTGAGACAATACAGATCTCTAAATCTGGACCTACAATGCCTACAACTGGCCCCAGGTGTGTATATTAATTTATTTTTATTTTGTTGAATTTTTGTCTTACAACGTGGCCAATAATCTAATGTGTGAGATGTTATTTGTAGACGTAAATTATCATCTACACATTCGGAATAATCATGCATTTAAATAAGGATTCATGTTTTGGCTGTCCCTTTCCCTGAACCCTTAGTCAACCACTGTGCAGAGAAACCTGCAATTATCAAAACCAATTATTTCCCTAAATCCACCAAAAATCCACATGTGCACATTTAGAGGTATGAAGGTAAATGATGATAATTGAAAAGGTGAATCTATGGATTTGGAATGTCTGTTGGAGGCAGGATATGTTGGCCTAGCATTAAAAATGGGAACAGGCGAGCAGCAACCCTCGCTCTATCCAAGGGTAACAACAGCCAGTACTTAATTTACTGTAAATAATAACATACAAATATATCAATATACAGTGACTTTTATTGCTTGTGTGCAGAGCTTCTTCTATATTGTCTTTGGTGCAGAGTGAAGCTAGAAACATTTATGGCAGTGTATTTCCCAAAATGAAACTGAATTTGCTTTATTACAGTCTATGTGTGAAGTCTGAATGATTCACTGAACTGGTTTTATTTTTTTTCATACATCGCTTGTTGGCTATTTCAGAGGTCTGTCGAGCAACCGACAATCTTCAGACCCAGGTTTACGTTTCAAAATAAAAGCCCTGTAAATCAGCTCCATATAATGCATTACAGCAAAAAAAAAACATTGGGATTTTACTTTGAAGACAACATGTTAAGGAGGGAGTGATTGTATTAATGTTGTTGCAATGGGAGAGATCTCACAATCAACACCATTAATGTCTATGTCTATGTCAAGTCGATATGGCAAGATCAAAATAATCAAAATATTTAAATATCGGCGGGGCAGATTTTAAGAAATACAGCAGGACAATGACTCTTCATAGCCATCCTGTAAAGTGACCTAATCACTGCCATCATCTACAGTCATGTGAAGGCTTTTATTGCCAGCTGGAGCAGAGACATGACTGAGACACAATGTGACTTAAGGGAGCTCGGTCTCCAGTGATGCACTGTGAAGATTGCAATGTCATCTTGGTCCAACAAAGTGTTACTGAGTGAGATAAAGCAGGACTGAGCTCGGCCAACCTGTAACCATGGTACCTGAGAATGTCAGGCAACAAAAGACTTGAGCTCTTGAGCACTCCTGCCAAAAGCACACATTGCCACTTCCTCACTCCCCCCTTCTTCCTCTCTGGCTTCTTTCTCCGATCACCAGCTTTTATGATTACTCTCTTCCTATAGGAAATATAACAGAGCACCTTAATATATAATTCAATTCAACAATCCATGTTAATGAGTAGACGTGTGTGTGTTTGGTCAAAAAGTGGACGTTTCTATGGCGTGATTTAAATGTGATCACTTAACTTTATCTTCCTGTTGTAAGCTCCCAGCGCACAACAACACTCAGTATGAACTCAGAAGCCTTGCCAACTGAGCTCTTCCTTTCCTGTTCCTTCCTTCTTTTTCCCAACAGTGCAACAAAACTAACTGGTTAACCCATCATTCCTCTGGGCCTGTCTGACGTAATATGGTCTGAGATAACATCTGGCTTGGTAAGTCTGTTACAGTTGTGGTAGTGGGAACAGGGCAAAATTGAGAGCAGGAGCCAAACAGAAGATTTGTTCTCTGAATAAACAGAAGGGGCAAAGTTTTATTTAGCTTTTTTCCCCAACCTTTACTTTTGTGTAAATTGTGTAACATTTCAAGATATCTGTCTATATAAGAGGGTTAAATGGAAGGAAAGGGTTCAACATAGGCTTCAGATAAGCTTCCTGGAAGGCAGCAAACATAAGTATAGTTGATCATGAGACCAAAGTGTGATGGCTCTCCAGCTCTCTCACTTGTGCCCCTGGAGCACAGCTCTGAAAGGCTGCACAGCATGAGCCGATACCATGCTGGCATGCCATCCCTTCAAGCAGCTGGATAACCTAGTAATGTAAAGCATGTGATGACTTTTTTTTCTCAACATCTGGCTCTCATGGTTATATGAGCCAATGAGAACCCAGGTGTAAGCCATCCAAGGTTTAGGCGCTACCAGCAGGGACAGTAGCTACTGCCTTCTACCCCTCTCTGCTTAAAGAAACTCCGTTTTCACATATAATACAATAACTGCAACATCAGAAATAAGAAGATACACCAAGTCAGTATTCTCTCCAGTGCTCTTTGTGAGTCAGAGGTAGTTCAGAGAGCACACAAGTCAGCTGACCTGACCAGGAGCTATACAAGGGGAAGCAGTTGGGGGGGGATTGACTGCATAAGAGCTACAGGGGAGCGGCTCCATTAAAAAAATAAAAAGAATCAATAAACAAACTGTGATCAGTTTGTATGGTAAGATGGGACGAGACTGTGTGAGAGTGTGAGACAACAGTCAGTCTCAGTCACCTAAGCCCAAAGCTTCTTCTCTTTCGGATGAGAGGTGAAACGTCTTCAAGAACCTCAGGTTAGTCCAGTTGCCTTTGTGTAGCACTTAAAGAGCTCAGATGCATAGTGCCGTCATTCTGCAGGCTGAAACATGCAAGCACACACACACAACTCATAAGACTATAGTGCCCTTTGGAGCACAACAAAGTGATGCAAACACGTTTCTCTCAGTTGAGAGCACCAAGGCCTGAGCCGATGACCAGTTCAACCAGCCACCAGTACATAAGAGAATGTGACTTGCAATAACAAAGCTAGGCTACCTGGTGATAGAGATCAAATCATGCTGTCTACTCTGATGAACCAGTCGTAGTTGAAATTGTGCAGAGCACTCTGTCAGTAACAGTGTCCCTTATCGAGGGGTAAGCTGGGGCATGTGACCAGCTCAGGGCAACACTGTGGGAAATAAGATGGTTTTAAAGACAGGCTCCGGTCGCTCTGGTATCCCATTGAATAAAAGTCAATGCAGTAGAGGAGAGGGAGATATATCAATACCACAATGGGAGATTAAATATCATCCAAGATCCGAGTAATGATGTTTTCCTCTGACCACAACACAGTTGCCATCAGTATCTTCTAGACTCGGCTTATCATTAGCTGCACCAAAGTGCCAGGGTTATACAACGATACAAATGTGTAAATTTGTACAATCTGAAATTGTGACCCAATATTAACGTCATGGCATCGCTCCCAATAATATCTCAAAGAGACACAGATGTCGTGGTAACAGTGTAAACGCCCCAATGGTAAGTTGTCGTGTTTCAATCTTTAACCACTGTGGTTATTGTGGTGATTTGGTCGATACTGTCCAGCATTAACCAAAGTTAACAAGACTCCAAGACTCGACTGCAGCAAGAAGGAGCAGTAGGCAGTGACAGCCGGAGAGCTGATAGTGTTTTGGCCACGACTGGCACCTGCTAACTCCACTGTCACCAAATTGTGTGTTTGACAAAGGCTGACATTTTAACATGACAGGTTGCAAACCTGTCTCCCCCGCTCCTCTTCTTAAACCTGCATTACAGGAAATTTTCATGGCAAAAATAGCTAAACTGACCAAAGCCTTTTCCCTTTAATGTTGGTGCTGCCCATTTGATATGGTGTTGGCTATGTTTATCAATAATACGTTTATTATTTGAATATAACATATTCGGGCATTTTAACTGAATGAAAACAGCAATAGTGGTGATAAGTGATCATTTATAATGTTCACAGTTTCATCTCCACTAGCAAATAATGAACAGGACGTATCTGTGGTGAAAAGACATGAGCCTGATGAAGACTTCTGATTTATCTGTGTCTGTGTGGTCGATGAGCTCCTCGGTGCAGGGACAGGAAACCCTCAGAAAACCAGAAGGCCGGGTCTGTCACGAACAGGAGAAAATTACAACTTCTGACAGAGGAACGTAGAGAAGCGTCTTCAGCTCCGTCTGCTGCAGTCAACATTGAGCTAGCAGCACGCAGCAGACAGCAGTGGGTGAGTGGACAGATGTTTAAGCCTCAGACAATAAACCACTTCAACATCCCTTTCACTCTTCATGGCAAAAACACTCGGCTGAGACTTGGCTGCCACTCAAGGTGCCATTGACTTATCACTGGCAATGACAGTGTGTCTTGTTGGACATCTGGCGAAGCTGGGAGGAAACAGTGTGTCTCCAGCATGTCCCAGCTGCTGTGTGTCACACACACTCCTCCGTCTGTCCCGCATCTGTCAGGGACCGTCCAGCGAGGAGGAGGAGGAGGAGGAGGAGGAGGAGGACAGCGCTACCAGCAGCCCGCTACCGCAGCTACTGCGGCTAGTTAGCTTGGCTTCGGTGCTTAGCATTTAGCGCTAGCGAGCTAGCCACTTAGCCTGCTAACGTTACGCCAGTGTGTGGTTCTCAGGGACCCCTCCGCTAGAGGCTCTGTCCCCGTGTACATCTGGCTTAGTCTGCCCGAGCCCCGGTGCTTGAGCTGGGCAGCCAGGCTGTCAGCTAACCCGGCTCCCAGCACCGGGAACTGGGTGTCTGACAGGCAGCATGCACCGAGGGGGGGGGACCTGACACTCGCAAAAATACCCCGAGTGGTGACCACTGTCCTCAGCGGACTATAAACCCCCCAGAAGCAGGCAGGAGAGCCGGATCACGTACCATTCTCTTCACCGTTGAGACTCAGGAGGAGCTGTGTCGTGGCTTTGATCCATCTATGGCCGGTGCCCTCGGTTAGCCTCGGGAGGAAAGCTCGGTGGAGGCTGGAGAGATCCGCTTCGGCTGCAGCTCCAGCGGAAGGTTGCTTTTTCATAATTGTGCGACTGGAGACTGACGCTGCGTGACGAGCCGGCTGACTCAGCCCGCACGCTGTCACGTGTCCGGGGGGCGGAGCCAGCGGCCACATGTGCGCTTTGTTTGACCCCCTGGTAAACACACGGCACAGGAACACAAGAGAAACACATTGTCCTCCTGACCCGTCAGATACGATCACCGATATGCTGCTGGGGCCATATAGCGATATTTAGTTTACAGGGTTCCTACGGTCATAAAAAACCTGGAAAAGTCTTGGAATTGTAAAATGTTTATTTCCAGGCCTGGAAAAGTGCTTGAAAAAAATTAAAACCCAAACGTTTTGGAGAAGTCATGGAACTTTGTTGTGTTCATATTTTCATGTCATTCATTTACGCTGAGTTTTAAATAATTCATATGCTTTTAAAATAAATACGCTCAAAATATAAGCCGGTATACTCTCTCATAATAATTGAAAAGTTCGGTCGGGAAGCAGGCGGTATAATGCACTATGCCAGGGAAGTGTAGATTTAACCATGAATGGCTACAAATGGAAAAGTACGTGTCATGGGTTACAACAGACAAAGACTCAATCAAACTATTGTGTCATTCATTTGGGTCTTTTAAGGTATACTGCATGCTTTGGAATTCTCATTGTAAGCTTAAGTACTAAATGTTGTCACTTTTTCATGTATACACCGAGATTTCATAACATGTTGGGTCATGGAAATTTGGTTTAAAGTTATTGAAAAGTCATGGAAATCCAGTGGTCAAAATGTGTATGAACCCTGTTATTAACAGTTTGGACCTTTACCAGTTTGACATAGGTATGATGGCCCACGTGGACAATCACAAGTTTGTGTGTTTGTTAAAGACTAAAGAGGCACTAAGATGAGACCTAAAGCCCTTTCTCTTTACATTGTTTCATTTCATTGGATACATACAAAAATCCTCCCCTTTACCTTTTTTAGGGGCTTTTTATACAATTATCTTGCAATATATTGATTATCAGAGAATCGCTTGTTCGTGATTTATTGTCAGTATTGCGGGCCAGGTGTCGCATATCGTATTGTGAGGAACCCTGCATTCCAACCCCTGTTAGATTATACATTTGCTATATTATAACAAACATACCACAACTCTTTCTAATTAGACACTGACCGAGGTTAAACAGTAACTTTTGATTTTATAATTAGTTAATAAATTATTCCACTAATGCTTTATAGGTTAGTCCAAGGCCACTTAAGAACGACTTGTCACTATGGTCACTACCTATAAAATAGTTTTATGCTGTTTATCATCCCCCACATTTGTGCTTTAAAAAAAGATCCTATTTATGTATTTATGGTTTCATTGTATCAGTGTTGATGCCAATTGGCAAAGTCCTTCTGAGGGCTTTTTATAAACATATTAGATAAACAGGGAGAAAAGGGTAAAGAGAGATAACAGAGAAAGAATAGAGTGACACTATAATAAACAATAAAGAACACATGAAGAACATTACAGACCTCCTTACCCATGAGATACATGGGTACACGACAGTTGCTGAATTAGAAATAATTTATTTGGCATGTAGGGTTACAGTGGGAAGATGCTTTGTGGCCCTTTACATGTCCTGTAAAATTAAAGGCTAGAGGCTACAGGGACATATTGGAGCTTGCTAATATCACACATGACACTTCTGGCGATATTAACAATAACATATGTTGGGTTATTTACAATTTCCTCTAATAATAATGATAATTTAATGAACTTGTCAAAAAACATCGTAGCCTACTTTACTACCTTACTTAAAAGTTACTTTTATATTTTTTGATTTTAGATACTGGAGGATTTAACATGCTTTAAAAACCTATTGTTAGAGAATAACCCAGTAGTTTCCAAACTTGTCTTCTGATGCCTTACAAGAATCACAGTCTGCTGCCGCTTGTTTCCATGTGATGTCCTGAGGCTGCCCCCTGCTGGCTGCTGGGTTCCTCTGCTGCTCTTGCTTGGTTTGTGCAGCTTGTGATTAACTAAAGCTGTCCATAAAAGAAAATCTTTATTATCCTTCAAGGGCAATTTGATGTACAACCAGCAACCAGTGCACAACCAAAATAAACCAATTTATACAATGTAAATAAAACACAATATAATAACCCTATAGACTAAGTAGCAGGGGAAAATTAGCTTTCAATAAATTAATTGATAAGTTGACCAACAGAAAATTACCCGTCAACTATTTAGATGTTCTAGAAACATTTCATTCTACTTTTAATTTCCTGTTGTGTTTCAAATTATTAATAATGTTGGTGACATTTCCTTTATAAATGTGTGGAGGTTTTATTACCTCTGCTAAGGAGGTTATGTTTTCACCTCTGATTTGTCAGTCAACATGTAATAAACTACTGGACCAATAACCACAAAACTTGGTAGAAGGAAGCTACATGGATCAGAGATGAACCTGTACGGCTCTGTTGAGCTCTACTGAGTGCAAGTCTAGTGAATGAATCTGGAATCCTCCCTCAAAAAAACATTCCCCCCCCCCCCCCCCCACAGGGTTTGTAGTGTGAAGCTAATGAGGTGTTTTATAAAAAAACGTCAGACCAAGTGAATCCACTTTATTTCAGCATGAACAGAAAAAAAAGAAGGGAGTTCAGCAGCAGGACATACTACTGAATTTTCCCTCTCATACCATGAAGGTTACTCTATCTCTTCAGTTACTAATAAAGCTCTGTTCAGTTAGACACACAGGGATATAAGAACTGGGGTTAATGAAAATGCAAGAGAATTCAAAACCAACACAAATTAGTCCTCCCCACGTAACACTAAGTTTTACTCAACCTGCGTCCCTGAAATTCAAGTATGTGTCCCTTCTGTATTTCCAAAAACACTTTTAGCATTTAAAAAAAAAACACTGGCATGAAAATGAATTAAACATGGACACTACAGGGGTATATCAGGCAGTCCATGCCCAACATACTATATTGACATCTTTCTGCAGCAGGAACCTGAGAAACGAGAATGCATAACACATCAGTATCATTACTTAGGTTTCCAAGGCTGTGACCAAACAGCTGCACTCCAGCTGTTGTCCTGAATGAGCTTTGCTGATGAAAGAATACTGCATAGTCACATGCAGTATGCGTTGAGAGCACAGCATCCTGGTTTAAATGTTTCTATCAACACATCTCCTTTGGTACTCTGTGTGCAACAAGCATACTGTGTCAGGGTGAAAATTAAAATTAATTACAGTGTAATTAATTTTGTATTATTATAATTTTGTACTTACAGGAGAAAACTTACGTCAAAGTCATATGGATGATGGAAACCCAGTTGTAGCGATGGTGGATACTTGTGTATTCAAAACAAAAGAGATGTTCAAAGACCTTCCTCGAACATAAGTAACCGTCAAGTAGATAAACTACAGGTCTATTAGAAGAATTTAGATAAACCATTAATATTAGAAGAAGAAAATTTCCTTGTCGAACTTCTCTGTTTACACCTTAATCATAATATAGCTTAAAAACCCAAATCAAAGAATTAAATCATATCAACATGCATCAGTAGACATTCAATTATCTGAAATAGTTTTAATAAAACATGCACTTGTCAAAGTGTAGGTGTGCTATGTCTTGAAAAACAGCTTCGGATTCCTATCACTTGTGCACATGTACCAACTTTCTGGAGGCCAAGTATGAATTACGAAATGTGAGAATGGATTTAAAAAAAAGAACTGTACTTGTGTAACAGTGTATTGTATATAGGTGCATTATTGTCAGCTCTATAGCCAGTTACAGTTTTTAAGTGCAATATTGAATTAGCTTGGACCCCTAAAGAATGTTTGTATTAAACTATGAAATGGTCTCAATCTCCTTATTCGCCTTCCTTCAATGTTTCTCCTCCCTCTCCCTCTCCCTCTCTCAGCAGCAAAAGGACAGGCTGGAGGCGGGATCACATCAGATATGCAGTGAATCCAGCCAGAGCAGCAATCCAAGACGCAAACAGAACCTGTCCAGTTGTGTGTCGGAGGTCGGCCATGGAGAGTTGACTGGCATATGCCGTTCCACTCGACGCTGCTGGATGCACAAAAAGAGAAAAACAAACCTTGACAACGACAACCTCACAACAGTTCCTCATAGCAGCATGATGCATACAAAGAGAAGTATAAAAACCTACTCATTTTGGCAGCATAGTAGGGACATTTGCTGATGTCACCATCCGTGGCTCCGTGGACAGGCAAGCCAGCATCTAAAACATCCTCCTGGATGGCTCCCTGTGTGAACAGACACGCTGCGGTGACAGACTGCGGTTAGAGTCAAAGATGAGTCAAAAAAGATAAAATTATCAGGTGCACAATTCAGAAAGCATCACAAAGTAGAGGAGGAGAAGACAGAACAATATGGAGGTAAGAATCACCCCGATTGTGGAAATCATTGTTTATTTTTGTCGACATGACATGATATGCTATCAGTACAGCTGATTTCAGACTCTTTATATTTTTTGTTATATATTTTTATTGTTTTTTATAGCTTACAATTTTGTCTGCCTGTGTGTGCATCTGTATACAGTCCAAAAGTTATTGTGGATGCATGACAGTTTGCGTGTGTATGTTTGGGGGCGCCAATTTGAAATCTCGCCTATGGGGTGCCAACATTGCCAGGGCCAGCCCTGCCTGTGGCTGCTGCGAGTGTGAGAAGAAATGATGAGGATCAGCAAACACAGTCTCCGTCCATCTCAGGTTCCAAAGATTAAATGTACACACCCAGCGACTATCGAAAAATGGAGGGTCAGGGAAAAGACGACGGGAGCTGGACCAGCTGGCTGAACTGCTAGACGACTCTGTCCTGACACCCACTAGAGTAGATGGGACCAGATGAGTTGATCACCGCAGAAGAGCCCTTAAAGCACTCGAGACGAACATCCCTGCAGTCATCGCTCATCTAAGTGAGGTGGGAAGTGATCAGCAGCAAGATATAAAGAAAGCATATGCTGCAAGAGTGAGAGGATGGCTCAAGAAGGTCAGGTCCAATGAATTCCTCCTCCTTACAGGCCTTTACATGGATGTTTTGGGGGAGTTGTCCCATCTATCTCTCCAATTTCAGAAGGACAGCATCTCTCTTCCCACAGCAGTGGAGGCTATTGAGACTTCCGAAGAGGTGCTGAAAGACATGGTGAAAGACGATGGACGAGGAGGTTTTATTGATTAATGAGTGACCCTTACTCCTTGTGCTAGTTGATGGGAACAATATGTCATTTATTTGATCACCGAATATAAACTAGTAGGTTTTGCATGAAGGTTGGAAACTACTGGGTTATTCTCTAACAATAGGTTTTTAAAGTTTGTTAAATCATCCAGTATCTAAAATACAAAAATAAATAAAGAAGTCTCCTTTGATGAAATAGAATAATCATATTCAATGTAATCAAAGGTGACCCCCCCCCCCAAAAAAAACAAAACAGTATACTGATTTTCTTGAGCTGTGCCGTTTTATCTACTGAAAGATTGTATTGTGTTTACTGTTCACATTGAGCAAGTTTCAAAAGGACAGAAAAATACACAACCAACAGCATTAGGTAGAAGTTGTTCACTTTAATATATAAGGCAATGGAAGAATCACATCATACAAACACAGAAACCTCAAAACAGTTATCAAAATGTGTCGTTAGGCAGCTACACGTAATTTAAACCCCAATCCCCACCCTGTCCACAATTAAACAGCCTTCAAGCGAAATATTATAAAGTGCTTTCTTATTTTGTTGTTTGCAATCATCAACATCATCAAGGCAAAGTCATTATAGTTTTCCGAACGTGAAGCTAGCAGACATTTCAGTCACTAAACAACCCGCTCAATCACCTTACAGCTCGGTTCAACTTATACTAACCATTCACAGCAGTCAGAATGAACCTGCAATGTTTTAAGAAAGTGTAGATCAATAGCATTTGTTCCCTGGCAAATGTAATATTTAAAAATATATATTCTAAAAAGCATCCAGCAGTTGGGTCACACTCTTCACTGTGAGTCAGCATCTTTCGCCTCCTACTGAGCAGTTAGTTCTTCCCTCTAAAGTGACAAAGAAAAAGTTCAGTTGAATTTCAGTTCACTGAATACCAATGGCAAAGAAAGACAAGTCACTTAGAGGGAATTTTTATTTTACAGACTGCACATACAACAGTAAACCACAGAGACCGCATACACCAAGCTCCATGCCATCAGCTTAACTGCATGCGGCAACATGCAGAGGGCAAAATACAAATGCTGGTAACTGCAGAAGGGATGAAGTGGTAAGAATATGAATCAAAAGAGAATGATGAAACAAGCTGCAAATACAACAAGCTGCAGGAATAAAGAAAATAAGTTAATGGTTTTGCATGGCTGAGTCCATTGGGAGTGTGGCTGACGAGCTGTTATCAATCAACTAGAGACACCTAGTGGTCAGCTGATGCAAAATACAATACTGTTCATTTTATTTTATCACACTGAACCTGGAAATGAGGAGTTAAAATGGGTAAAGAAAAGAAAAAAGCAGATGAAAAGAAACAGGACATAGGAGAAAAGGCACGGTGGTAAAACCAACAATCTAAAATGGCTAGAGAGATGCAGGGGAGAGATCTGGGTTAGAGGGAAGCACACCTGGCAACAATGGTTCCCTGGAGTCCAAGACCTAGTGAAGAAGCGAGATCAGAATTTTATGTTCAATTTGTTGCTGATTGGCCGTATTAACAGAAAACAAACGCTGCTGTGGTAGTTAAAGACGACTGAGCTGAAATTACGCAAACGTCACGTCCATAGCTCATTTAGGGTCTTTTCAAGATCACCTTAGCTAAAGAGTAATCAAATCACACTTGTCTTTTCCTTCTACTTTCAAATCGTCAGGGAACGCGCTTTGGATCAGGTCTAACTTCCGAATGTGTGTTCACAAAGACCAAATAATGTTTTGTATTTTGAATTTACAGATGTGTCAGAAGACAATGTATGTGTGCCTGTGTTCACGTGTGTGAACGAGAGCGAGAGAAAAAGAGCACGCGGAGTCAGGATGGACTGAATGACCACAGCTATGGAGAACAATGTTACCAATTTAAGAAAAGTATCAAGACATTATGAGGTGACCTGTGATGATATTGTGACGGTGAATACAAACAAATCAAGCGTAATAATGGATTTAACCTAAGGGGTCAGAGACGTCCTTCAAATGTAGCCCAGGACATATTTAGGTTCACACATCTAAAACAATGTTGCCACATGTGTCCCAGGCCACCTCCGGATGTGGTCTAAGTGATCGGATCTCAGGACAGATGTTAGTACCAGGTCTGAACGAGGTTTCAGTCCCTCAGTCTGCAGAGAGCTGAACATTGAGGCTTTCAGTTATATGCTGTGGGCAGTGCAGCAGATAAAAGATGGTTTAAAGCATTTGTCGATAGAAACAGTCGCAAGTGAGTTCACATAATTTTCAACGTCAGGGAAAAAATAAAACAACACAGAGAGCTGCCTGGATATCATCTCTTGAGGTTGCTACTCAATCATGACTTTTTTCCCCTCAAAGCCTATGTCATAGATACAAGAAATCCTTAATACATCAAGCACAGCTATTGTGGAAACCCTTTATAAAAACACTAAATTCTCTCTCTGATTCCCTCACCTCATAAGTGGTCCCTGCCCAGAAGTGCTTCATCTCTCCCCGGCACGCAGCCACCACAGCGGAGGTGATCAGGGTGAAGGGCACCAGGTAGAGGAGGGCAGGCTGACCCATCCCCGACAGCAGCATGACCACAAAGGTCAGGATCATTCCGAACAGATAGGCTACATGACATAAGAGAGACACACACACACAGAAGAAAACAAACAAGAAAAACTTGAAGCTTTCAGCTCATTCAAGGACAATCAAAACTTGAAACCAGGAAAATATTCAGTAATCTACTTAATATTGGGAAATGAATAGACCTGCTGCAACCACGTTTACAGAAAGGACATCAACATTAAACTAAAAAGACCTATTCATATAACACTCTGTAAAAGAGCTATTTCAATGCAAGAATTGAAAGTGTTTTGGAATGTAATTAAATTTGATCTAAGGTCAGTGTGAAGAGTGCAAGAACAACATGTAATAACTTAATATGAGCAATATGAAATATAACCAAATTAATGACAACAAAAAAATATTCTTACATATTAAAACCTGTGCTTAGGAGGGCTATAAACCAACAATTCCCCAAATAAAATGTAACATTTCAAATAAGTTTCAAACAAGATTGCATGTGTTGATGCAAAGTGACGAGTAGAGTTATGACAAGACAATAATGGTTTCGCTGAGGGGTACCTATGCAGCAGCTGACAAAATAGATCTTCTTAGTACTGTTGATCCAAACATCAAACCTGCTGCAGTATGCCACCAGCAGACCTGTTGACAAGACAAGAGCAGACATGCACACAGTTTGTGCAAAGAAAAGTATGCGTGTCCTATTTTTCTTTATGCATTGAAATAAGAACTTGTACACCAATTATATATAATATTATATGCAATCTTCTGTAGCTTAGATCTGGCGACGAATAGAAGGAGCTTCATTTGTTCTGGAATGTATGCACCGTGTGTTTGGTTTTTCTTTTTTTGTACCACTGATGGCTCTAATCTGCTCCATGTAACCTGAAGCTCATACTGTATAGTTAAACTGACTGGTGTCCAGCTGTCACTGTGGTAATCAAAATATTTACCATCAACAGTTTAAGCACCCACTTGGTGACAACTTGACCTCACCTGGAACAATGATGTCTCCGTAACCCAAGATGGAGAACTGCATCCCACACAAGTTCTGAGCCCAGGCTGAGAACCGTGGGACACGCATCACCACTGGCAGCTGAGAACATAAAAACATTTTAGATGTTGTCTGTGACAGCAGAATGGTGAGTGAACTGTTGTGTGTGTTAAACTGATTCAATCTGGCTGCAAAGTCTCCAATTCTTATCAATTGCTCAATTTTGTGTAATGGACAATATAAACAACAGCAGTGGTAATGCTCCAGCCAAACACATTCGTGCACTTCTAACTCTTATTTCACAGAAAGAAAACAGCTAAAATAAGATGCTCCTTGAGAAACACTGCTCCATTCATCCTGAAATAACAAACAATGCCTTTCTGCAAGCTCAAAAAGGGAAAAACCATAGGTAGATTACATAAATGTCTTGCTGTCATAAGGCAGCTAATGGGATAACAATTTGTCCTGCAGGTTACAATATGTATTTCTGAGCTTCATGTTTTATCTCCCCTTAACCAAACTTTAATATCAGCACCCACAAGTTGAAAATGTTATATTGGAAAAACACTCAAAGACCTGGTATTAACATCCATCCTGAGATATCTGATCAAGAAGTACACAGCTGTTAGTAAACGTGTTCACACCTGGGATTAAAACGTGTCCTTAATGTGTCTCCTGTGACCACTTGTGATCGGATCTGTGCTCTATATGCACATCAACACGAGAGAGAGAACAGTCAGAAGGCACTGAATGAATCTTGTGCAGTGCAGCTCTGCTGTGAATCTAGATTTTAGCAATTTGAGAAAAGCATCAGTCATTGGTTGGTGTTGATACTGCAGCAATGGCCACAAACAATTCAACTTAAGGGGAATGAATAGTTCAGAGAGAAACTGTAGTGGGTCAAAAGAAGGTCAGCTTAGTAGGCAGCTCCTCATATGTGGCCCCAGATGTAACTGAATTCACATTCAGGATTTGGGTGTGTTTAGACTCGTATTTAGACTGGAGCTGACCACTTGTAATTGGATCACTCAGCACAGACTTTAATACAAGGTCTGAACAGGTTGTAAGATCACTCTCCCATTCATTTGATCACGCACACACACACGTTTGTACATCTATCTTAGTGAGGAGACTCACTGGCATAATGCATTCCCTAGTCCCTTACCCGTACCTTAACCATCAAAACTAAATGCCTAACTCTAACCCAAACCTAATTCTAACCCTAAAACCAAGTCTTAACCCTCAAACTTATTCGAATGGTTCAGAAAGTGTTGAGAAAGTGTTGGTTGTAGGCTCAAAATGGTCCTCCCAAAATTATCTGTACAAGAGCCCGGACACACAAACACACCTAGAGAACCTCTATAAAAGTAGGTTTCTGCTCATGAGAATGTATATGAGACCAAAATATCTACAACCCCTACTGCAAGATCTAACATTATAAAGAGAGGAGTGGAGGGTTAACAAGTCATGCCTTACTTTCTCAGAGGGACCCTGGGGTTCAGCCGGGATCTCCACCATGTTACCTTGCGTCTATGACAGAGCCCACCCAACCCCAGTGCACAGTTAATCAGTCAGTCAATCAGTCCCCTCCGGGCGGCAACAACAAGCAGAGCAGATCGGCCAGGACGTTAATAAAGCTGGTACAAACTGGACAAGGAAACAAGCTTAGCTTTGAGCTTTTTAACTAGCTGTGACTGAGATGACCATCAAAAGATCAAAAACATCCGCTCACTTTTTGTTCACCAAGTGATGTTTCCCTTTTCGGTCTCACAATAAAGTAAACTATTTTCTTTTTTAATGGTCTAGTGCTATATTCAGGGTTCCTACAGGTTTTAACAAGATCAATTTAAGACTTTTTAAGACCTTTTTAAGACCACTTTGAATAGAATTTAAGACCTCTGAGTATCTCTGAGCGAATGAGTCGGTGCGGAGCCCCGTGGCCTGTGTGTGTGTGCTGTCTGGGGGCACACGCACACACACACGCATTCGCCCGCACAACACTGTACAGGGAGCCTCTGCAGAGCCGCGGGTTGCGACCACAGACTGTATTGCGACTCCTGGCTACGGCGAAAGAACGATGTGTTTACGGTTCCACCGTTAAAGAGATGCCGACGTCAAAACATATGTACCGCTTCACATTTCCCCCTCCCAATCGCAGGACCCTGGGGCCCTTAAATTTAAGACCTTTTAAGACTTTTTAAGACCCCGCGGGAACCCTGTATATTACTTTTTTTCCTGCTATATATAGCTGGAAAACAAATAACATCTAGGGACAGTAATACAGTTCCATGGAGGTGATGTATAGATAAGCGCAGAAATTCTTCAAATATTATACATTTAAATTGTTTAATATAGATTTATATTACAGTTCTAGAAATAAATTAAAACTAATATGAAAAAGGCTGTCCACTATTTCTAACCCTTCCACAACTCAAAACAAATGAAAGCAGTGAAAAGAATGAATTTGGAATCTGATCTTTTCGCAAATACTTGGAAAAATGCTTAAAAAGACAAGGGAGGAAATCAAGGGAAACTTACCTTCTCCCCAGATGCATCTGGGCCCAGTGCAACCTGCACCATGATGCTAACACCATTCTGTTGACAGAGAATGATCCCAAACATTCATATGATGTCACTCTTCTCTTTATACAGACACTATGCAAAAGATTGTCAGCCAAAAATGGAAAACAATCCTTATATTTATAAATATGTTACTTAGTCCAATTACATCTATTACCATCTATAAAAATTGTCATAATTCCTAAACAGCTACTGCAATATTTTTGTTCAACTCCTTGATTAAAGCTGAAAGTCTACAACCACATCTTGATGGCTTTGTTTCAAATCAATGTTGTTGGAGTACAAAGGCAAAATTATGAAAATTGTGTGTACACTTGCATCTGCAAAACCTTACTTACAGACTCTAATAAAGCTATTGCATATAAGAGTAATAAAATATTTAAGGCAAAAATTAAAAATCTTCTCCATTTAAAATTTTTAAAAAAGCCCTGAGAGAATACATTCTTACCTTGGTGAAGAAAGGAGTAATGAAAACGAAGAAGACATCATACACAAGCAGGAGGCTCAGCAGAATAACACAGATCTAAGAGATAAAAAAATAAAATAAACACACCAGAGATGATAAACCTGAAAGAAACATGTATTTTAGCATTGCCCTGCTTTATCACAATGGCAATATTGGCAATTACACAATCGGACATAAATATATTTAGATTAAATATATAAGAGCCCATTCAATGTGGATTTTTGGGGGCTGATGCCAATATTAGGGAGCAAAACATTTCTGATAATAGATAAATACATTTATATATATATAAAAAAATCTGCAACAATTCTAAAGATGTCATTATTTTATAATTATGACAAAGAAATATATTGAGGCTTGACAATTTAAGTTTTAACCATAAGATTTATTATAAACAATTATAATAATAAACAAAACTAGAATAGATTATATAAAGCTTGAATAGAGACATTAAATGTAATTTAACCTCAATTGTAAACATAAATGCAAATTGTCTTGCTGTAAAATAGATAATAATAAAAGTTTGTATATTGGCAAATATCCCCAAAAGTAAACCCTAATAACAATATGTCTTTGAGAGGCCAATATAAATTTCGGGTTCTATCAAACATATACTATATAGCAAAGTAAAACTTCTCCTTATGCTTAATAAAGCTCAAGCCAATGATAAAAGAACAACTACCTTGAAGTTGGATAGAGAAATTGTCTTCATGAAGTTGAGGCAGAAAGCAACGCCGAGGAGGTCCTGCAAGATCCAGATCCACCTGCAAGGGCACCAGAAATTAAATGAGGTTATACAAGGCAGTCCAGGTGTCCTCATCCTACTGTATAGAGCAGAAAACGAGGGTGAATCTAAAGCTGCTTTCAGAGGGTGTGTAACAGATCCATTTAACCAACAAGCATTTCCTGCTTTGCCACAAATTCAGTCTCTGGTGGTGGAACAGACATGCGTGAGTGTAGTGTTTAACAGACACAGGGACTGTGGATGAATGTCTTGTGTGCCTTGACATTACCTGTCTTCATTTCTGTTGACTGCCCAGAACACAGCAATGCTAATGCACACAGCAGCCAGTATGAGAGACCTCACTGAGAAGTTCCAGTTTCGGATAGAGAAGCTAGAGAAAGGAACACATTCAAATAAACAAAAGCTTTTAGCTACAGACATGGTGTGTTAGGAGAAGAAAACCAGAAACGACCCCTTTTCACATTTTCCCCGATTTTAACCACTATGACGGCCTTGTTAAGTGCTTTGTGTAATGTTTTGTGTTGTCTGTATATAGTCTGTGTTGCTCATACCTCACAGTGCCACAGCCAATTTTATCCATCACTGCATCGATACAGCTGAACAGTGCAGAGGCACATGCCATGCAGAATATTGCAATAATGATGTAAACTGGGGATAAAAGACATATAGAACACAACAATGAAACACTGAATTACGTTATTTCTTTGAATATAGGAGCTGTTTTTTATCCCACTAACCAAGGACATTGTAGAAGTAGTACATGAGGACCAGCATCCCACACATCATGGCGACAAAGAAAACCACTTTGAGAGGAGAGTACAGGGAAAGCTCTCCGCTGTCTGCTTTGCCTTCTTCTCCTACTTCCATCGCTGTACCATTATTCAAGCGATCACTGCAACAAACACAGAAACGTATGAATTGTTATTGAGTGCAATTAAATTCTTTTAGTATTTGAAAATTGTAGTTTTACTAAAAGAAGAGTTAGTAAGCAGGATTTATAGTTAGTCAGCTAATTGCAGGTTTAACCCTTGGTCTTCATGGTGGTGGTTGACTTCTTACAGGGGTAAATTGTCACGGTAACTTGTATGCTAAATACCTAACCTGCTCCGAAGATGATAACTAACAGATCAACACAAAGCATTGTCTAATGAACAATCAATTCTTTTGTAACCATGGAAGGCAATAGGCAGATTGTGAAAGGGTTAGTCTGGATCCATGAACAAACGTCTTTGGCCATTTCTTTTTTTTTTGACACAAGTGACCTACATGTACCCCAGAGCAGAAGCCCCCTCACCTTGTGTATTCTTAACTTCAGCTGAACAACTACTGTGTTTTTCTGTCACATTTCAATACGTCCAAATTTAAAGGTAGGGCTGAAAAGTTGTTTCTGAAACACTTTGTCTTATTTGTTGAAATCTTATTCACATCCATATAATAATTGATCGTGTGAGAAAAAGATGATTAAAAAAACTGGTGTCTGTGGCCCTGGCTCTTTATGAGTCCTCAGGCAGAAAGGCTGAACTGCTGAAGCAGAGACGAATCAGAAATAAGAACTAAGAGAGCGAGTCAACAGTTGTCAGGCAGTGCGAGTTTGTGTGTTTTCCGGGAGTGTAGCTTTTAACGAGGAAGTCGATGGGAGGGGGTGGGATGTATCACCTCTCACATGCCCCACTCCAGTAGCCGCCCAAGGCAACTGTGACAATGGCTATCAGTAGGATGACTGCTATGCTTGGATCAATCTTGGCGGGAGTTGGAGCATACAGCTTCACCGTCATCCCTTCACCAATCACCTGAGGACATGCACAGAGATTCATCAAGTCAACCTTTGTAAAGTGGGAGGTTATAAGACCTAATACAATGGCACCAGTAAAGGTAAAGACTGCCCGACCTGCTCTGCTTCCAGAAAATCCCTGAACCTCATGAGAGCCAGAGGAATGGTAACCTTTGCGTACTCCGATTCATTGGCTGATGGAGTGATCTGGAAAAAAAAATGTGTCCACTTTAACATAGAAAATGTCTATAAATAAAATGAAAACCCCCAGATCTAAGTCACTGGTGTTTCACTTCCAAATTTCTGAATCACTTCTGCATTTGTATCAACATCTTACACTTTAGCACACCAACACCAGTATTATGATCAGGGACAGACAATTTGTTAACAATTTCAAACACAGGATCATAAGTGTCCATTCACATCCCCTTGCACAATTGACAAACTATTGGATGTGAATGTCCTACCAATGTTATGTTGCTGGCAATCAGCAAAGTGGTCGCTCCGAGCCTCTGGGCAATCAGAGCTTTCTGGCTGAAATCACAGTCCCCCCTCATCACAACTACTGCTTTGCCCCGAACCACATCTGGACCGACCCCTGAGCCGTTACATAGCGTAGTGGACGTCAAGTTCACCAGCGGAAACTGGATCTGGAAAAGCAAAGACAAGTTATTTCACATAGTAAGACGAGGAAGCAAAGAAACAATTATCCCAATCAAAACAGCTGGGAGGTTAAATGACAATGAGTGTTAAACCCAAGTACGTGATTTCATCTAATTATTGTCAATACATCAACTGTTTATTCTTAACCAACAAATCAATATTAGTGTTAATTTCCTGCCAAATGCCCAAACCCTATTTGGCTATTTATTGTGGAACATTTAAAAAATAAACCCAGATATGAAATAAAAGAAACTAAATGGAAGCCAAATGGCTTGAGAAGCCAATGAAAGTCAGTGATACTTGTGACACTCCCAACTGAACAGAGCAGAAAAACCGGTTTGAAAAAACTTACAGCAGCATCGAGGGATTGCGACAGTGGGGTCCAGGAGTGATTGTGGACGATGCAGTACTCTCTATCTTTGATTCCATTTGAAATGTGCAGAATCGCTTCTTGGCAGTTTACCTGCTGGGAAAGACAAGTTGTCAGTCTCACATTTAGCACTACAAATGCTGAAGGAGTGAACAGAAAGCCACAGATCTGGCTAGGCAAACCGATGACATGTGCTGCATCCAAGTGGGCATGTGTTTGGTGCGTTATTTTTTTTACTTTCCCCTGCAGCGCCCATTCTAAACCTGCCTGTCCTGACTTGGCTGTTTGCTCAGCTTGTGTAAATGCCGGGGGCAGTTCTCTTTTTGGAAATGTAAAAGCGACTCGCAGTAAATGAGCCACAGCAAGTAAAGACCCACTGCTGGACTCAGGCTGCAGAACCTGGCTGCTGCACTACGAGCTGTTCAGGGAAGCTCGGTCAACACAACTCTGACCTGGAGAATCAGCTGCTGTTGTCATGAGTCCCAGCAGTCGGTGCTAGAAGGAGAGGTGGCTGTCTAAAAGTTTATTTTCACTGAACGCATCTCGTGTCCAAATGGCAGCCCCTAACCATTCACATGTTAAGTGTGATGAGCTGACATGTTAAAGGCAGACAGACTTATTAGAAAGATAGAGCAAGAGTCAATAAAGTAATACTGTTAAAACTGTTTCTGGTTGAACCTCTAATAGTCATGTCTACAATTTAAGAAGACACATTTAAAAACAGGTACTACAAAGGGATCAACCTCTGCCAATCCTCCATTTATACTTCGGAATAAGTTAACGACGTAGTGAGTTGTTTGATTTCGGTTTCAGAACACCGCAGCTAGCATTAGCTCGCTACAGCTAGCATTAGCTACCACAGCCCCCCTTCGTCTCGTTGTGTGTCACTCGTCCTCCCGACACACAGCTGCAGTGCACTGAAGCAACATACACACACTGGAGCAACATGTTCATTAGCTAACAGTGGCTCCAGCTAACGTTAACTAGCCTCACCGGGCCCGCTAACACACACAGCTAGTCCAGCTCTGATGGTCGCCAGCTCAACTCACCTGTGACGCCACGAACACCACCAACAACGTGATGGTTTTCACAGCTCTCTCCATCGTGATATCACTGGCTTGTCACAGAGGTCTGGAGCTTTGGCATCAATGGTCTGATTTTAGCTGTCTCTACTTATTTAGTTCGCTGGGTTGCTCGCATATTCACGGAAGCGGTTTCGCTCTGTGCTACTTCCTGTTGTTGTCCCGTGACTCGTGACGCGCTGGTTCACCGCTTTGTTTTATTCTAAACGTCACTGCGTCGCGACATACAAATAATATTAATACGATAATATATATATAATATTATATTTGTACATGTATTTATTATACATATAGTGCTAAGATATCTAATTTATTTATTGAACGATTCATTTATGTATTATTGCATTTTCACATATATTTATTTCTGCTACTATTTATTTCTGGATTTCTGGATTCCGACATAATTTCATCTATTTATTTTCTGGATTTCTACATTTTTTTATTTCTGCATTTCCAAATTTATTTATTTATGTGTTTCTAAATTTATTTATGTATTATTTCTACTTGTATTAATTAATTCATTTATATAGTTATACATTTATCTATTTGTGTATTTCTTGGTTAATTCGTTTATATATTTATTTATTTGTGTATTTCTCGATATATTTGTTTTTGTATTCCTCTATGAATAACTGTATTCATTTATATAGTTGTAAATTTAATAATTTCTGTGTTTCCACTTTTATTTAAGTAGTGGGTCCTCTCATCTTTCACCGCAGTGTGACTTCCTGTGGACAGCATGTCACATTTTCAGCTTACACTCACTTGTTAAATTAAGCATATAAACTTTATTAAGAATAAATCATAAACACATAAATCATTTAGATTTTAAAGCATTTTGCATGTGCCTGACAAAGTACTTTGTTTTTTACATGATAGAGCAGGGTTCATTCAGTTGATGCATGGCGACGCTCTAAGCCCAGTTTTCCCTCATTTTAAATCGCCACTGTAACAGAGAGTAAATGCCGTTAATCATGAATCTTTCTGTGTTTTGCTGAACACACTGTGCCTGGAAAAGAAAAGACAACATGTGATTTAACAAATATCACAGCGGCAGAAATTCCTGCAATTCTCTTAAAACATTTGATTTCATACACATTGTGCACTGCTGCAGTGTCTGATTCGTTTTGCATCATGCGATTGCTTTGATTGACTAATATTATGTTGCCTGTTGTATTGTTTGTTTTGTATTCTTGTGGGTGGAGTATAATCGTTCAGATAACCGATTTTTTATCTCATAATAGTCAGAATGCACACTAGATGATTTTACTAGTCCGACTACACACTGGCCGTTTGTCGGAATCAATTTCACAGTGCCCCTTCCAGAGACATGAAATCTCGCAGACACTCGTATGGTGCTTCTTTCTCTTCAGTTCGTTTGTGATGGCGGCTGGCAAACAACTTTTAGGTTGTGGTAAATTCAGCTATATAGATCCCTGTAACCTGGGTATGAACCAGAATCACATGTTTAAGCATGCAGCCCTCATCTTTAGATTCTCTGTAATTCCTCCTTGTATTTTTAGTTAGTTCTCTCCTCTGACCTGTTAATGGATGAGTATACGAGAACATGGGACATCATCATTAGAGATGAGGCATGTCTTTATGAATACACTATTTCATTTTCATTATATGCTTAGACACATGCAGTTATGTCCTGTTGAACCACGAGATTTGGGATGTTGTTTTGCCTTGGGTCGCAACCTCTCTATATAATGTGGGCTTGACTCCTGCAAAGGCAGGCTTCCATTATTGGCGGGTGGATGTCTCCATACTTCTAGAGTCCGTCCTGATCTGTGAACTTCTTTGTAATAAAAGTTTTACTGTGCAAGCTAGTTCTGGTCCGCGGAATCCTTCCTTCAAACTTCACCATCATCGACACCTCTCGGCTGCTCAGAATAGACGATAAGGTGCAGATAATTGGCACTGACTCACATCGCGTCGGGAATGCCCTGCAATTTGCCGGAAGGGAGAAATCAGGTTATAAAATCTGATGCTTATCTATGATAAAAACTATGATTATCCTCTATTATGCAGCAGCATTGAGTCTAATTTGCTGTCAGTGGGGACTGACATTTAGTTTGTTGTCTTCAGCATTATCATGATATTCTAGCAGCTAAGGAGCCAGAGGTTCCCTTCAGAGGCTTGGGGGGACCAAAACGGAGCTACAAGAAGTAGTATAGGAGTATAGGGATTATGTGAGACACACAAGTCCCATGAAGGTGGCCTGAATACAGATGCCGGACCTATATTTCACAGGAGCCAATAAATTACCAATGTTAATTTTATTAATTTTTTTTCCTTAAAACGTGTGTGAACTGACAGAACAGTAACATTTGAATGTCTGATTTGTATTTGCATGACACATGTGTTAGTGTGTAGTATGACGTTATCACATGAATCACTTCATAGCATACTCAAGTCTGACTCTATCTATATCTACATGAGTCGTTTTACATATTGTACACCATTGCCACTTTTCATGGCCTCTCGCTGAATATTTGAGCCTCATTAATGTATGACTAACAATCCAATCAACACCATTCAGTGACCAAGCCTGAAGATAAATCACATCATGTTGTTAGTGGGGATCCACCATGCGGTGTAATAAAGCACAGTCCTCAGCTCTAATTAGATAATGGCCTAGCTGACTGCTTGACCGAGATAAAATCAGATGCTTGTTGAGCCTGATATGACCAATTCTTAAGATTTACATGACTGCCTTTTGGACAGCATGGACAGCTGAAAATGTTGAACAAACAATATCAGAGCTTTAATGCAGATACGCAAATCAGCTCAAGTGAAGACCATTAATACCAGTGTTGCTATATTTGGCTACATACCTCATTACGGTGGAGGTTTAATAGTAACTAGTGTTGCCATGCTAACAACAATGTGGAAATGTGCCCAGCTCAAAATTGTATTTGAGTCTGGTTTACCCACATTATCTAGCAGCAGTTGTTTTAATTTCCTTGCACACATGCAGAATAAATTGAATATC
Organism: Limanda limanda; assembly: GCF_963576545.1. Taxonomy (NCBI): domain Eukaryota; kingdom Metazoa; phylum Chordata; class Actinopteri; order Pleuronectiformes; family Pleuronectidae; genus Limanda; species Limanda limanda. The sequence goes on from NC_083638.1 coordinate 15,978,781, forward strand.
ATCTGTGCCTTTTGTCATTTATCTTTCTATATATTAGTAAAGAATATCTGTATATCTGTATTGCATGAATGTGATCTTCACATTATGGCAGAGGAAGCCAAAACTAACCATATGGAGATGGATTGTCCAGCGTACAGAGGGACATGCTGACACCAAAATTTGAGATGAACAGCCACTTCCTTGCTTTGTCTGACTCCTGTGCAACCAAATCCTCAAAACGTGGCTCGTCTTTTAAATTTTTTTTCATTGCTTTTAATGTGACAGTTGTCTAAATGAATCCTCCTCAAACCCCCTGGTTACTGCACTGTGTCGATACTAACTGTCATGTTGCTTGCTATGCATTTTGAGCATGCAGTATTGCAGATTTTTAAGTAGTAGTACATTCTGTTTATGTCCTTTTCTTTTTTGTGTTAAAGTCCACAATATGTTCAACAAAAAACTGCAACACACACAGAAACAATACCTCTGTCCTTCCTTTTTTGCCGGGCTTAAAAACGTAATTCAGTGTGAACTGAGAGCACTGATGTGTTGGGTCATGACCTGGCTTCAGGAACTCAGGATGAACGAAGCCGGACAACTAGACTGACGAATAACAACATGTTGTGGGTCAGCATGTTCTCTTCTTTCCCGGCTGTAACTTGAACACCACATAATGAGCCAACGTAAATAGGAACCTGGGAAATTAATCCATTGCAATACGCACAACAGATCATGTACAATACAAGGACATCATAACAGAGGATGGGGACCAAGTAGTGCCTTGACAGTCCCTTACAGGGGGATTAGTTAGCTGGCTGCTTCATATCCAAATGTTGAACCTTGTTTTCTGTGTATTTTAACTTCTGCTTTTACTGCAAGGTCTAAATGTGTTTACATATGTTTTGTAAATTGTATGTCCTGGCTGCTTGAGGGATTGTTACAGACATGGCAGCACATGGGGAACTTTGGTAGATATGGAAATCATTTGGTTCAAACCATAGGGAAACCTTTCAGATGATTACAGTCCGTTCTATAATGAACAGCAACTGAACATAAAACTCTATAGACAGAACACATTTCTTTCACACGGCCTCAACCCAACAATCCAACACCACTTAAACCATTTTCAGAAAATGAACTCCGGAGGATGTCCAGAGTAATGGGTGCAGAATTCGTCCGGCCTTTCACACATGCACAACGCAGCAGGAGATTCTCCGCTCAGACGTGTACACAACAACACAGCAATCTCCGGAGTGGTCAGTGGAGGGGGGGTGCAGCAGGCGGAGGCAGGACGTAACGTACTAATTCTGCTGCAGAGATTCACATGTTTTTGTTTAACATCAACTTCCTGTGGCCAATAAAGGAGTAACTGTACAAACTTCAATTGTAAATATCTTAATGTTCAAATTGCACAATCATTTTCTTGAGTTTACAATGTATTGATAAATCCTTTCTCCAGTATATATAATATTTTTATATTTAATTGTGTATTCGATTTATGCTTGCACATGTGTCAACCTACTTACCAATAAACCCTGATTCTGATTTAGATTCTTAGGCAAAGAACAATTCTTCAAATTAGTTAGAAAATATCCTTAGATTTTCTCACCTTATAAGTGAGACATGTGAGAAGGTACAAAGACAAACATAATTCTACTCCGACTATATATACTGTAGCACATTAATGCACAAGAAAGATTCACATTAGAGTTCATACAAATGGTATTCATGTTAGAATTCAAAGTAAATTTGGATGTGCGTGAACGTCTGGGTGAAGTGAAAATTACGAGTTATGTTGTATAACGCTGTACACACTAGATATTAATCTAGTTGAACATGAAAAAATATTCAGCTCACTACCAACAACAGTGATGAGTACTTCAAGTGCACTGGAGTGTTGGTTCTGAACGTTCCCTGAATACTTCAATAATAAATGGACGTAAATAAGAAGGAATGTGAATGCAGACACGAACACTTTGCCAAATACAGACCAGTGTAGAGTGTTAACTAGAAAAACAGACAGACCACCCAGCCTCAGGGCACAATTACTCATCCGAATGAGATCACAGTCCAGCACATAAACTGACAAACAACAACAACAACAACAACCCCCTTTACTGCCATAAAATCTATTTTTTTATTATTATTTTTTTATTTAGGATTAAAATTAAAGATTAGTTTGAAAGATTGACGGGTTTGTTATTCCTGTGCAAAGGCACAATTCAATATGCTTCTTTTACATCAGACAAAAATAATTAAAATTATGATGTGTATCATGATGTGTTTCTTATATATCAATGTGTGATTATGATAGGTATTTCATATTTCTATTTTTTTATCTGCTTTCTTTTTCCTTTTTTTAATCTTATGTCAAGTGTGTTTGCATTGTTAAAAGCACTATACAATTTATCAAATTCTTCCTAATATTACCATTATTATTATTATAAGGCCTATTGATAAGTATAATCCTAACAACAACTCTGGTCAATAGTGATAAATAAGGAATTGATCAACCATATGAAACGGAGGAGACAGCTAGGCTACATTGTATTGACATTGCTGTACCTGATGTGCCCCCACATTGTTTCAGTTTCTCATATACAGTCCTACCATGGAATTGGACTTTGATGACATAGCCTGTTGGTTTCCCTCTCTCTTTTCCTTCCCTTTTAGTCTTTACATTTCTCACAATGACATGGCTAAAGCAGAGGAATGTGCTGTGAGAAGTTGAAAGGCTGCTTTATTTAATCCCTGTCACCTTTCCTCCTCGTCTTGGCCTGTTCTTCGACTTTCAGTGAAATGTTGCCATTGAAAAAAAGAGTTAGATTCACTGAGACATAGTCATGAAATCTCAGTAACCTGTGTGACCAGACAGAGTAGATGGCTCTCATCAGGGCAAAGTTCCAATGAAACACATTTGTAAAGAAATGAAAAACCCTCATAGGAGCGATATATCTTTGTGCTACCGGGTTTACTGGAGGAGAAAACAAGTTGACGACTGTAAATGGGACATGAGATACAAGCTGATACCCTCTTCTCTGTGTGGTGAATAAAAAGCCAAAGAGTCAGCTCGATGATGCATCGCGTTAGTTCATGCAGGACACGGAGTCATCTGCTCAGCCGTCATAAGCTGTCAGCAACTGATAGATCTATAGGTGCTCGTCAGTCACCCACCAATCCCAGCCCATTCTTTCACCAAAGCCATCCCTTTAAATACGACCTCATCCTCACTGATCCTTGCTCAGCTACACTGCCACTCATGCCCCGCTGCCGGCAACTTGCCTCCATCATCCAGCCTCCACCTTTTAGCACTGAGTCCATACATGGTCATGGTAAATGATATTCATCTTGAACAGACGTATCTTGCCTGCTGTGCCCACATGTTCCCTGTTTCATCTAAGCCTGCTGCTTGGCTAATTCAGGGAACATCCAAAGAATGGAGTCATCCGCGCCAAGCATTACTGTATTCCCATTGTGCATCAATGGGTAAATCATGACAAAGTGTAGCTGACTGAACTTTACTGAGCACGAAGACCGGACACAGGAGGCAGCAGTGAGACTGGCTCAGTCCGCAGGTGATAAACAGTGGTTGAGGGAACAATTTACTAAACTACAAGTACAAACAAAAAACAAAAATGTGCTCAAGTAAAAGTAAACACACCACATTAAACTTTATACTTGAATAAAAGCATATATAATTTTTGAAGGTACTTAAAGTATTAAAAGTAATTGTACTTGTTGAGTGTAAACTATTCTCTAATGCATTTGTCCACTACATCATTAACTGTTCCTGCTGCATGTTCTGATGCTGCTGAAACACTTGCATCCTATTAATGGCTGAGTTTTGGTGGTGGCCTCTTCTGAAGTCATTTGAGTTGTTTCTTCAGCAGAGAGTGCTGGATTAATTCTGATTCAGGACCAGTTACCTTCTGGAGCCTCCACTCTTTGCTCCTGGACAAGAAGTAATCAGTTGTATTACACCATAAACACCAATACAGACGTTTTTAATTTATACGGATACGTTTTAAATTATCTATCATTCAAACCTGTTCCTTTTTCTTTTCTCTTTGTTGCTGTGCAAATATTGGACAGAAGTGTCATAGTGTCACTACGACAGCTTCCATGTTTTTTCCACATTCAGACTGAAGTTGGAACAACAACTCAACAACTCTGTGAGCTTGTGAATGCTCAGTATGGTTGCTCTGTTTTCTGCACAGATTTCATTAATACCAGTCTCTACATTTCTGCAGCAGACAGACTTGACTTTGTATTTTATTGCAGACCTGTTCATGTTTCTCAAAGAGAATATGATGTTTTCAGAAGCCCTGAGACACTGCCTGAGTCCCGTCTCATGAATCATGTCTTATGTTACAGTTCAGTTTAAACAGCACTTTTTTAATATTAATATATTAAATCTAAAGATTGAATGAAAAGTATTGAGAAAAACCCCCTCCGTGGTTCTTTTCTTTTCGGACGAGTCAGTGAATGTGGAGTTGGTGACAGACCACACCCCGGAGGTCTGTCCTGCTGGGCTCTGATTGGTATGCAGATAAAGGTGGAGCGGACACAGAGCGGACACAGAGAGGACACAGGACACACAGGACACACAGGACAGCGGAGGAGCTGCACAGATGTGGAGCTTGAACCCGACGCCTTTCTGATCTTACAGCTGCTGGGATCTTTCTTCTTGTTTTAATACTCGGGTTCCAAACCTGCGCATGAGGCTCAACCCGCAGCCTCCACAACACATACACGTGAGTGAGTCTCTTCTTAGGTTGCTGTGATTGCTGTACTCTGTGATGACAGTGAACTGTGCTTAGTATTCACTATACATATATACTTAATGTTATATTTTCACATGTTGCCATCAAATAATTAGGGATAACTCAACCGTTTAAATTCAATCAAACGCTTCAATGTAAAATGTGTGAATGAGAGATCACAGTTGTGGAGCAATGTTCTGGCTGGAGAATAATAAAATGTATTTAATAGTTAATTTTCTGCCTGTATTCACAAATTACAGATATTTAAACGAGTTTCTCTTTAAAACATCTAAAGAATTGTTAATAACTCAATTGTTGAGTCTCATAATATTAAAATTTTAATTTAGACAGTCGATATTCATACGTTTCCATTGACATGATTTATGCTATCTGATGTTAGTGTCCCTCGTGTTTATGACTACATGGCTCCTCTTTTTGATTAAATAACATGAGATGTTTCTAACAGCTCATCCTGAATCCATAAATCTGGATGAGTTCATTGATTTTCTCATCATATGATTAAATGAGGAGGTGCCATGTCCACTGATACGTAATTAGTAAGATTATTTTAAACCTCAGCTGCTGCATGAATATTGCTTAGTGAGGCTGTAGATCAACTTTAGTTTCAATGCCATGCGCAAAGTGAAAATAGTAGAAATCTCATATACGTCTCAAAAGGTTTTTAGAAGTGCTGCTTGTAGAATGAATCCAGTGTCATATACTGTCACACAGTATCCTGCTGTGCATGTGTGGGCAACTACATTAGGCCATTAACTAATTAAACACAGACACACTTATTTAATTTTTTGGAATCAAATATTTAATGAATTTACTTGTTTATTTATTTGGAAACTCTTTTGTTAGTGAAGAACAAATTACTTTTATTTGAATCTTTACTGTTCTCAGTCTTTCTAAGAAATGGTCCCAAAGAGCACTACAAGCTTGCGGGTTGTGGTTGAATGTTATTTGTGTATGTGCTCTTGCAAATGTGTGCATGCATGTGCATACCAGATATTAGCTAAATCTACTGTATAGATGTTTTTCATGTTCCTCACACTGCATTAGCTTCTTCCTTGCATTTCACTGAGTTGTAAAGCAAATGATGTGTCCATATATACAAACTGAATGACCTTTACCAGCTACTTGGCCCCTGACTCATCTCAACTACACCTGGTTGATTTCCAATTGTTCTTTTACTCTGGTTAACAGCGCTGCTCTCCACGGTGGATGAGCAGCATGTTTCTTCCTCTGTGCGCCTCAGAAAATAAACACCACTCTGTGTGATCTACAGTGACCATGCATCACCTGCCAGCAGACCATCAACTCAACGCCAGCTGCAACTGCTCCTCTCCCTTTTCCAACTGGACAGCAGGGGGCGACACCCTGCAGCTGCCCACATTCACCACAGCAGCCAAAGTCAGGGTGACCATTACCTTCATCCTCTGCGCCACGTCGGCCTTCTGCAACCTGGCCGTGCTGTATGCAGCCCACAGCGACGGGAAGCGAAAGTCGCACGTCAGGGTGCTGATCATCAACCTGACTGTGGCTGATCTGCTCATGACCTTCATCGTGATGCCAGTGGACGCAGTGTGGAACATCACAGTCCAGTGGCTTGCTGGGGACCTTGCCTGCAGGCTACTGATGTTTCTCAAGCTGCAGGCCATGTACTCCTGCGCCTTTGTCACTGTGGTTATAAGCCTGGACAGGCAGTCAGCTATTCTCAACCCTCTGGCTATCAACGAGGCCAGAAAGAGGAACAGAGTCATGCTGTCTGTGGCTTGGGCCATGAGTGCTGTGCTGTCAGTCCCTCAGGTAAAGTCATTTAACAACAGGACAGAATTAATTTTAATTAAACAGGTCTTAATTAAAAGGTGTATGGTCCAATAAGTAATCACAGCCACTTTCTTTGCTCTGATCAATATTTCTGGGGTTAAGTTTTTTCCCTGTTCCAAAAGTAATATTTTTTTCAACCATGTAACAAAAAAGTATGAGGTGTGTGGCAGCCAGTTGCTCGCCATCCCCAGTCTGACAAAAATATGACCGCATCTGCAAGAACAGCTTCTTTCCAAAATTAAGATTTTTTTACCAGCCTGTGGCTCTTTCATGTTTCTAACAGACGTCACTGGAGGCACTGTGGAATGATATCAAGCTGGGGCAATGCAAATAATTTGATTTATTCCTCGTCGGTTTTGATTTCTTCAAGGGAAATGTTCAAAATAATAAGATAAAAGAGGATTTACAGCCAACTAAGCTCGATCTGATCGTGATCTATTCATACCAGCATCCTGCAGGCTTTTGTATTATCTTCCTGGTTAAAGAACATGAGATGAGTTTGTTTTGGAAAGAATCAGATGAAGCCTTGCATGCTGTCATTGCTTGTACTTAGGAATACAAATGAAGAAAACTTCTAACTGGATGATTTTACAGAGTTGGAGGATGAATCCACTTCCTGACCAGAGATATCAACTAAAACTCTAGAAGAAATCTCAGGACCTGTTATCTGCAAAGCCAGGGCACATAAAATAAATTGCATCTGCATGATCAAATAGGAGCACAGAAATAATTCAACTCGTTTCATGTCCTGGGACACCACATATGAGGTTGACCTCAATAGTGACATGGCCTCAGCCCAACACATACCAGAATCAATGGATGTTACTTCACATGCTTGAAGATGAATAATGCTCCTTTCCCTCCTCAGATATTCCTTTTTCACAACGTGACCATCATTCATCCCGAGGAGTTCACTCAGTGCACGACTCGTGGAAGTTTCGTGAGTCACTGGCATGAAACTGCCTACAACATGTTCACCTTCTCCTGCCTGTTCCTGCTGCCTCTGGTCATCATGATCACCTGTTACACGAGGATCCTCTGTGAGATCTCCAAACGACTGAAAACGGACAACTGTGAGTTTGAATCGAGGCTGATGCTTAGTGGATCCATTTACACTTATTGGCTCTCATCTGCATTTAATTAGCTTCTGAATGAACCAATATTTTGGGCCTTCCAGTGTAAAAAGTGGATAACTGGGCCAAAACTCTGTTCACAGATCGCAAAACAGGGATATTTTTTCTAGGTGTTACAGATCCAGATGGCGTTATGGCCAATCTCTGAAAACAGCTATCTATCACTATGTTTGAACTGAATTTATAAGAGCTGTAGTGTGACATAAGGCTTTTGACTAAATTTCAGTGTTAGTTAATTCATTTTATTAGGTAACATTGGTGATCCCTGAATGTAATACCTGACTTGACTTCTGATTGAATACCCATAAACCTAAAGACAAACCCATCGGCCTCAGCTCTTTTGTTTAGTCTTACCATAGCATGACTGTAGTCTGTCAATTCTGTTAAAAGGCAGTTTTAAGAAGATCCCAGAGAGCCTGGCCCAGCAAAGCAATCTGCTAAACCTTGAGCTGAAAACACTATAAACCAATTCTTCATGATTTGATCCTACTGTTACCATCCGGTAAATCAAATGGAAAACTCAGTCATGACTGAAGACGATCTTTTCTCTTACTTAGCCCTACCAGACTAAACCACTTGAAACCTTGAAAGAAGACTAATGTATTATTTATTTTCATTTTTTTAATATGAATGCAATTAGAGCGCTACATTTTTCACATCTTACACAATACATTTGTTTTTTGTATCAAGGCTTTGATAATGTGTTCTTTGTTTTGTTTGTCATCTTTTCTGCCCCCAGTGTCGTCCAATGAGGTGCGTTTGCGGTGTTCAAAGAACAACATCCCCAGAGCCCGAATGAGAACTCTAAAAATGAGTATAGTTATTGTCTTGTCTTTTATTATCTGCTGGACTCCGTACTACCTGCTGGGCCTGTGGTACTGGTTCTTCCCCCATGACCTTGAGGGGAAAGTCTCCCAATCGCTAACCCACATCCTGTTCATCTTTGGTCTCGTCAACGCCTGCCTGGACCCGGTCATCTACGGCCTGTTCACCATTCACTTTCGAAAGGGGCTCCGGAGGTATTTTTTTAAAGCTCCCCCAGCGTCTGACCTGGATAACCACACGGTTATAACTGGATCTTTAACTTGTGCTGCCAGTATTTCACCACTGAAAAGAGAGCTGAACTCTGCTGCCAGCCAGGAGAAGTTCATCATGTACAGTATCAATCACAGTAAAGAAGAGTCAACGTCACCAAGTTGCAGCTTTTTAACAGCAGACAATAATACAGCTAGAGATGTAAACCAGTCCAGCTCCGACAGCACCATGTGAGGGTAGGAGAAAGACCTGACAGTTTTTTATAATGTTGTATAGCCCTATTATTTATTTATCTTCATTCATTATCTGACTATCTAATGTGTGGGGTTCTGTATTCCTTGAACACTGTCATTTTACCTAAAAAATTATGCTTGTGTATAATAAAATGAAAGAAATTTATATTTCCTATAAGAGGAGAAACTTGGTAAATGAATGTTTATGTGCTCTGTATCTTGTGATCTGTCATCTTGAATTGAATTAAATGTATACACTGGGATGAGCGTCTTTTTTTGAATCTGTTGCGGTTGGATATTTACAATGTTCAGAGGCAGATTTGAGAGATTACTTTGGAAGCATCCTCAACTCAAACTTGCATTTTCATGTTTTGTTGCAGGGTTGCTAGAATCAGAAACAATGTATAAAACCTTAAGGTATTCACCCAGTAAATATCGAAGTGAGCAACAGTTATCATTCTAAATGTTATCATCATTGATTTGTGCCTCCTTCATGTTTGAAAAAAATTATATTTTAGCTAGAGCAGGTAAACAATCGGTCATTGCAGAGGTAGTAACAGATGTTCCAGGATTCATGGGGAACACTTACGTCAGTTTCTGATGTTGTTGCTATGAGCAATCAGAATTTTAAGCAGAAATAAGAAGCCGAATCAATTTTAAGATTTGAGATTGTGTGCATTATGTCATTAACAGCATGCATTATTTCTCTGAATATTAAATCGAACACACAATCTCAAAATAGTTATTTTTAGCCAATTAATTGCTAAGTGTTGCTAAATTGAAAACCACCCATATCTTACTATCTTATAAACTATCATACAGGGAAAAGAAAATGCAAAATTGAAAACTGTTGTTAAACATTTTCTGTCAGCCATAAAGAAATATTTCAATATTTACACTTATTGAGATACACCCATTCATTGTTGTCGGTACATATAAGGACGCAAAAACATTGGAAACAGTTTCTGACAGTCTCTGTCCAAAAACCACCAGCACATGTAAAGCTCATTAGCGTGCAATATCTTAATGGTTTACTCCGTACTGTTTATTATTATGAGTATATCTAAGAAATCCCTTATAAAATAGCAACGAGATATTTACTCCAGGAGTTGGTTACAAAAGCTTATCATAAAGAAAAAGGGAGAAAATCTAAAAATCTTCTACAAGCTTTATATCGAACACAATATAAAAATGACATTAAAATAATAATGTGTACAGAGTTTTATCTTAGTTATTCGAGTGCTGCTTGTTGCTTCATATTTACCATACAGGTGGTATACTTTTCTGTAGTTCACTCTCATGTCTAACTCCTGGAAATTCTTTTTTTTGTATCAGAATTAATCTCGGAGCTGCTCTTACTAGTTTTTGTATAATTGAACTGTTCAACAAATCTTCATCCATCTTTGTAGACAGATGATTTTCAAACAAACAAACAGCCATCGCTGTCATTGATCTGGTTGATAACTAATGTTGACAGCAGCATATACCAAGCTCTCTGTACGGAGCACCTGCTGTCATTCTGCTCTCATTCATGTGTGGACAGTAAAGCTGTTGTTTTATGTCCGATTGTTGTTTTATGTACAAATGCACCAACCACACAATGGCAATTTCCTGTATCTGTAAATATACTTGGCAAATAAAATAATTCTTCAAATGATGTTTCAAGCTTGTATTAAAATCAGTAACAGAGCGATGCCAGCTTATAATCTGATACGAACAGTAAAGAGATAAAACAAATGAAGCAACAGTGCAGATAAATCTTTTAAAAAAGAACGCAGACTTTTTAATATTCCCATCATTGTTTGGTCACCAATCTCACAAAGAGTGAGACAATGAGGACTAATGACACAGTTGTGCATTGCTGATTGGTTGGAGATGAACAATATGCTGATGACAGGTAAGAATCTTCTGACGGTTTAAGCAAACCTCACTACATTTATTTAATCGTTTTTTAATCAGATTGCTGTTTCTCTGTGATCCAATAAACATGGACATTATTTAGAAGTTGATTGTGCTCTTGTGTACCTCAGTGGGTCACACATAAACAGAGAGGTATCTGCGATCAATACTGCCCACAACTCTTTCTCATGGCTCTAAGGTGCTAGGCATTACATTGTACATTGAGTGATATATTTTATATTTTTATTTATGTTTTCAGTAGGGTCAAAATGTCCTATTTATTTAACTATAAGCTGCATAAGTAGCATTTTAATGTTTAGATGCACAAGAACATGTGTGTCTCTTTGCTGCTGACTGGCCAAAGCCAAGCTAAACCTGTTACATCTCTGCAGCCTGTCCAAGCTGGTTTTTCTTTTGACATTAAAACATCAAATATGAAACATTCATGGACCCCAAAGGCAAAGGCCGAGTCATCCTTTTAAAAGACAGATTAGAGGTAGCTTCCAGCAACATACATTTGACATTTTTACAGAGACATTTTCATTTCAGACACATTAAAAATAACTGCCTCAAATTGTTTTTTTACATATTGACTAAAACTGAACAATGTATTGCAGTGTTTCATTTAGCTGTAGCTTTGCTGTGTTTCTGCTGCAGCTTCTTGTAGTTGCTTCCATGATTGTGCAATAGCTTTGTTCCTCTCACCCACAGAGAGTGCCCTTCATATGGGAACATAGGACACACATGAGACAAGACAACATTAATATCCATGTGTGAATTGATTGTGCTTTGTTCTTGGGATGAAGATCAGATATTAAGAGGCATCAAGGCACAAATAACACAAACCTTTGCTGAAGGTAGAGGTTGCAGGTTTCTTCTAGAGAGACAAAGCTCTGTGTTTCTTCTGGCTGTGGAGAGTCTGGAGGGGAAACAATAAACTGCTTGAGAATATCAGACTCTCCAAAATGGAAGACGAGAAGATGACTCTGGCCATCTTTGTCTTCTTTAGGGGTCGCGATGTAGCTGGAGTCCTGATCACCTGCGTGAGACATAAACATATTTGTTCAATCTCAAGTTACCTTCTTTGTGAGGCTTAACAATTTACATAAGCATAAAACTTAAATAGACAGTTCATTTGAATGTCATGCTCTTGCAGATGATCATCAGTCTTACATTATTGCTTTTCTGCTGAAGCTGAAAAAAACATTGAAGGAAAAACTGGAATGACGCTAAGTACCAACAATCCCCTCTTGTTCAGTCAAACCACAGCCTCAAATTTCACACACGCTGAGTCCACTAAATATGACTGATTTTCTAAATCTTGATCCAGGAACAATTTTCTGGGAAACCTGTGAAAATTAAAAAAAAAAACTTCACTAGTTTAAGCATAATCCTGCTGGCATATAAACCAACAAACCAACAAACAGACAGCGGCCACAAAACATGGCGTTGGGTTTACCTCGTATGAACAGAGTTTGCAGTTTCGTGTTAAAAGCATAAACAGGGCTGCAGGGAGTAGCAATCCGATGAGTTTCAGGGGGAATCAAGCAGCGCACTGGGGTTTTGTTGATGACATCTTGGAGGAAAACTTTTCCATTTCTTTGCACCACAAGGAACTAGTTGAGGCAGAAAAAATAAAAAGACAATAGCATCAAATGAGATGAAAATGAAACAAGTGCAGTGTTCCTTACCGTGCTCTGCAGGAACGGCACTGACGCGCTGGCAGTTGGGAGGCCCCCACTGTCTTTTGGCCTGTAGCAACATAAGAAATAATGTTTGTTGATAAATATAAATATTTAAAATTTGAATGAGACTGCATTTGATTCACTCAGGTAACCTTTTAGTGAGCAGCTCTGTGCAGCACTTTGTCCCTCGTCCTGTGGTGACTCGGTGAATTGCTCCAGTCTTACACACCAGCAAGAGATGGACTTCATCAGGGGACACATGCCAGCGATCCGCAAACTGGATCCTGGAGATGGCACAGTCTGGTGCGGACATCGAAACGACAGACATCTGAGACCCTGAGGGGAATACAAGAACATGATAGAAGGATTATCAAACAGGCCATAGTAAATATCAAAACTCAATTCATCAGTTAGTCAGACACACACACACACACACACACACACACACACACACACACACACACACACACACACACACACACACACACACACACACACACACACACACACACACACACACACACACACACACACACACACACACACACAGTTGTTGCAACTTTCCATCAACTGATTCAGCCTCATTATGGCTTCTCTGTGAAGTTTGTCTTTAGGGAATCCTAAATATATCTCGTATCTAACTGAGACAGGGAGTTCACAGAATCTTGCTTTCAAGTTGCATTTGACCACTCCAAGATGAGACTGTGTAGGGTTAACTACACAACAGCAACTATAGCCCAATATGCTTATATTGAATCATAATAACCATGAGCACTTTTGTGTTTACTGGAAGCTGGTGAAAGGAGAACTCAGACAGCAGCTGATGTCTTATGCATTAGACTTGATGCATCAAGGAGACCAGAAGGTGAAACAATATACAAACGCTAACAGAGAAACATGAGCAACTGTCATCCCCAATCTGAAGATGTCACTCACAGCCTCCCCTTATATCTCCCTCTACATGCCTCATTCTCACATTATTGGTTTTCTGCTGAAGCTGAAAAAAACTTTGGTTTAATGAAAAATAATGATGAAAGTGATGAAAATGACTTTGTTGTGGACACCAATACCAAATTATGATTTGATTCCGTACATGGACGAGTCAATAAGCAGACCGTCTGACAAAAAAATAATCTTGCTGGCTATGCTGTAATAACTAAATGAGAAGTATTGGAAGCAAAGCGTTACATTCTCCTTGTGGTACTCCTGCTCAAGCCGTATTGTATGTCCTTACACGATAATTTGTTACCTTCATCGGGTCCCTTTACAAATTTGGAACATATGCAAAGCTATTAGAGCAAAAAATACTTGCTAGTAATTGAAAACCAGGTTTAAAGTAGGTAGATGCTTTCCCTACTAGGAGACAGGATGCAAAAAAAGGCCATTAAGTGCCCTTAAGAGGATGACTTTCATTATAAGGGTGAGAGAATGAAATCCACAATAAAAGAAACACTGAGCAAAATCGATCTAACTAACTAACTAACTAACTAACTAACTAACTAACTAACTAACTAACTAACTAACTAACGAACTAACTAGCTAACTAACTAACAAACTAGCTAACAAACTAGCTAACTAACCAACTAACTAACTAACTAACTAACTAACTAACCAACCAACTAACTCACTCACCTAAACCAGATCTTGTTTCATTTACAGGTGTCAAGCAAACTGCTAAATCCTTCAAGTGAAGCCGTTCATCCCTTTCATGGAGGAGATTATGTACTAATCAAATCTCTACAAAGGTGTCTCTGTCTCATATAGGTGAAGAGGCTCGTTCCAGGTGCTGTTAACAAGCAGAACAGCCCATAGGGTCCAAGGTAAAGCAGAATAGATCAACGGTCCAAGATACATGCCAGCCCTTCCCCCAGTTGCCCATGAAAAGGTGACACAGAGGGAGTGGTCCTTAATCCACACACAATTAACACTTTTCGAAGTGCACACAAATAGAATACAAAGAGCTAAATGAACAACTAAGCAGAATAACTGATGACAATCAGGTTTAGAGGGGTCGGATGAACAAAGCAGACTTGACTCAAACCGTGCATCTGGGACTTCCCTATGAGCAAAGAGAAACATGCAGATAATGGTTGTATTGTGCAGCTTTTCTCATTCATCTGCCGAACTGATGTCCTACGGAATTTTTTGACCATCCTCACACTGTATATGCCACTATGTATATTATGTGTATAGTGTATATTACACTATATCTTCAATAACAGTTTGGTTCATCATATTTAGGCATGAAGAGTTAGTTGGTTAGATCTGGAATATCAGAGTGAGTGATTGTGAATGTGGAAAAAGGGGTAATGTGGCGTCGTCATATTAAGGCTCTAGCATCAAAAACCTTGAGTGTTTCATTATTAATTAATTTCATTTGACATTGGTAAGAGAACAGGCTGTTCCTTCTTTTAAAGGTCACAGTATTGCATTAATTTACAGTAAGACCCTTTAGATCTGCCTTTTCGAATCAATACTGCACTGCAGTGTCTCACAGGAAGCAAGGCGCCTCAATCTCTCATCAAAACTGCCATTACAGTATTGCCTGCTGATGTAAATCAGGGGGGAGCCGCTGTAATGGCACACAGCTTTAGCATAATAACATAAATGCTCAGTTCTAATTATGTAACTGACACATGGCACGACAGAGAGGCAGCGGGATTCTTCTCACTTCCTGTCAGAGGTTTTCAGCCATTTTGCGTATGATTTGACATAATTAATTGTTCATCTGTTTCACATTAGTCGTCTTTTTATGGACTGAGGTTTTGGGATAAATCAATAGATACTGTTTTTGACAAACAAAATTTGAAAACGAAAAACTTTAGTGTTGAACCAGTATCTAGAGAAGATAGAGAAAATTGATGCTCAGAAAAACCTTGTCCGTAGCTTATAATCAACAGTAAAGGGGTCTAGTGATGTGGAAAGAGGGTAACAGTATTAGCATTTTCAACATCTGTTAATTTAATAACCTTGATGGGAACATGAAGTATATAAAACAAGTTAAAATGATTGCTTTCATACTGATGATTGTCACTAGATCAGAAAAGTTTAAATGTAAAAATAGCTATGAATGTGTGTATAACAACTAAAATGTCCTAGAGGATACTGATAAAAACAATCAAGAGGGTAAACTTTCTTTTGCTTTATCTATCTTTTCACCATTTTAACGTCAAGAAGATACTATGATATACCATAAATACCCCAATAAACTGTACTGCTATATGTAAAAAGCACTAGGTTCAGATTTGATAGAGGGTAAGAGGTAATATTACCCACCAGATTGCCTGTCCCAGACAGACACCAGAGCATTGTCGAGTCCAAGAGCGATGTAGCGGGTGCATCTACTCACAGCAGAGCAGAGGATTTTCTTTGCATGCGGCCACAACATACCTGGCATAGGTTCCATGTCTGAAAGGAGAAAAGATGCTTATGGTTATTGCCCCCTCTGGTACAAAGATACACATACGCAATAGATAAAAACAGGCAACGCATTTTAGATATGTTGTTTGTGAGCATCTACAAGATTCACCTCTGAACAACTAATTATTCTACCTGGTTCGTTCTTTGGTGCCTTTTTGATCAAATACTGAAGAAGATTGCGACTACCAATCCACCACACACAGACAGAAACAGGCAACCCTGCTGAGAAAAAAGTCAAAGATTACAAATTATATCAGCAGGAGCAGGACCTGCCACCACAGAAAAAAGCCTTTATAAGGGTCTTCAGGAATAAGATGGTTAGAATCCACTGAAATAATCAGCAGGGATTCATCTGCGTTTCTGCAAGTCAACTGTTTGTCATAGAAAATCCATATATTCAACACTGAAATTTCCACTAACTGGAAAACCCAGCACACACCCCCACCCCCCTCCTCCATTACACACCTCGCTGAGGCTTTGCAGTGCGGTCACCAGGAAACTGCGCACAGGGCAGAAGAAAGTGCTGGGTGCAATATCTGACAAAAAAAAGAAAAGAAGACTTCACCACACAGAGCAATCATAAAGTTCAGCTTTGAAACACCGATTACAATTGTGTAAAATGAAATGTACCTTGTGCTTTCATTTGTCTGCTTTCTTTTTTCTGCATTCGTATCAAAAGACGGTTCCTTCTCCTGGTGACGCCCAGTATCCACATCCAAAGCCGAAAAGTATGTCAAAAAATCTGTCACCTGCACCACATGTGGACCTTCCAGTGTTGTCTCTGCAAAACAGCAAAACAGGCTGGCAGGACATTGACCTGGTGGAACTTTCAACTGGAGTGTGTTCTCACATTTTTATATATTTTTACATTTTCTGCACACACAGTCATTAAACAAGAGATCTAGAGTAAGTTCACAGACACAGCTGTATGCATGCTCATATTATTATGATTATAAGTGCCATCAATAAAATTCTACCTGCTGTAATATTGGGTGGCTTGATTTTAGCCACTGACAACGGAGACCATTTTACTCCAAGGTCTACTGAGGAGTTGGGTTCCTGAAGATTAGAAATTAAACACCATATATAATATACAATGTCATACAATATACAATAGCTTTCTCTAATCATTTACAAAAATTGTAGATCACATGCATATAGTTATATTTGACAATGAAAAGGAGGTGGGTACATTTTTACAGGTTGTTGTGCAATATATGTTTACAACGAGAAATCTAATGAGATGAGAGAAAACAAGAAGCCTTGGACAAGCTGCTTCTTTGAATTTAAAGTCTTGCGCTCTTCCCCATGCATCATTGACTGCAAACCCTTCAGTGTTCTTTGATCCACAAATACACACAAATTAAAAGAATATGTTAACTTTAAAATTGTAGCTTACAATCACATTTCACTATTAGTACGATGCCATAATGACATCTGATACACAATCATGTCCAAGCCAGCTGAACACTAAAGTTACAGTGTCTAACCTGTGTCTGTGAAAGCACCATCTCTAACTCCTTCACCCAGGTCTCTGAGGGGAAGTGATGGACTTCGAGCCAAACTGCACCGTTACCTGATAGGAGATATGAAATTCATATGATTCATTCATGAGCATTAGAATTCCTGGGTTAGGAATTGCTTAAAACAGAATCACAAATTAAAATAGTTGAAACTAGAAGTAAAGTTCTTACTTACAACTGATTGTTGCTGCGCCGTAATGTCCCCCGGGAGACAGTTCAAAGGTCAAGCAAACGCTTCTTTTGTTGATGTCGTCCTGATATTGACAGAATTGGTTAAAATCGCTCTTTTAAATAAAACAATTTGTTGCAACTGCAAAAAATGAAACGTACATACATAAAATACACATGATACTTCAGATCCATTAACCAATTAACACATGCAAACGCATATTCAAACACCTTCAGAAGAAGGCAGGGGTTATGGCCAATTAGTTAAAATGGTGAATGATTATACACACCATGATGTTAACAACACTGAGGAGGTGGATGGTGTCACAGTGATACGCAAAGACTCTGGCAACACCTGCAATGAAAGACCATAGCAACTGATGTAACCACTCATGTAAGCATTACATTTTTAGCAAAGTATCTGTCTCTGTAAACCTCCTGCAGGTTTCCAGTTCTCCCTTCCAGTGGTTCACAGGTGTCATTTATTTCAGTTCAGTGCATCACAGGTCACTTGGGGTTGCAGCTGGAGCCTTCGTAGTGTATAACTGAATGTCATTCGCAATTTGTCAACTGAAGAAACAGGTTTTAAGCGAGAGAGGGAGAATAAAAACATCAGCAAATGTAAAGAAATATGCGGACTGATCAGAGGCAGATTACCCACCCATATCATCAATAGTGCCGAGTAGATATGCCGTCTCGGCCATACTGGTCATCTGAATAGATGTCATTTCCAGTCTGTCCTCCAGCCAGTCTGCAGCACAGGTCAGAGAAGTTGTACACCACACAGACAAGCCCTGGGAGTGACCCAGGCCGAGGTACCTGCCATCCTCTGAGCATGTGAGGCAGCTGGTGCTCTCTGGAAGCTGAAGGACAGGACACAACAGTCAATAATAACCATTTCCTTCAGGAAACACTTCATTCATTAAACAGAAAACTACATTTCTTTTCACTGGTAGAATAATAATAAGGGCTGTGTGTGCCTGCACAACTCATAGATTGGGCTACATGAGAAATGGACATTAGCTGGCTTTATTTAACATTTTCCCAAAATAATGAACTGTATAATAAATAATATAATATATAATATAAATACACTTCTAGGGACAATTTCTGTCACAACGTCAGTACCTGTGCTGCCCTGGACAGTCTCAAAGGTTCCACTCTTGATTTCTCTGCGTTGCAAGCTGCTTCCATGTCTGAGTCGGGTTTTCCTTTCTGTGGCGTACGGGAACATCAACTGAGCACAAAACTGTCTCAGACAGAATAAGACAAGGCAGACATGTATGAAGTGATGCTGGAAGAACTAAGATCTTTATAGCAGTGAAAAATATTCACAACTCATAAGAAATAAATTGCCCATTTGAACAAGGTCCAACAGCTATTATTTTAAAGCATTATCATCAAAATATGCTCAAAGTACCCAAACTAAAAGTGCTCCTCATAAAGAACGGCCCAAATATAGTGTTATATTATATTTGACATAGAACCATTTCAATGTTGAACTCAGAACATTTAAACTACTTGAGCTTGATTGTGAATATATGTGTGAATATTGTTCCATCTACATATTCAACACAACAGAACAGAAGTAAAGTAGAAGTGCATCAGTACACGTAACTATGAATTAACTGTGAAGGAACTAATCCTGTGGCTGACTTACTGTGTGAGGAAATAGAGTCTGGATCTTGCTGAGAAAGAGTTGTGCTTGGAGTTTATTTGATTGTTTACTTATTTGATAGCTTCGTGTTTATTAAAGAACATTAGACATGTTGTGAGTGAGCCACAGTTAGCTGTACAGGCTAGTTTCCATCTGACAAAGCCACCGGAAGTTTCCCTCTCCATTAGAAACACACACCAGAGATCCACTCCACACGCAGCTGGAGCTAACGAGGGCTGTGTTTAGCAGCTGGCTCACTTGGACAGGTGAGTAGCTCGCTGCTTACAAAGGCTAACGAGGAGAAAGGAAACGACCAATTATTAACGTTGACCTTTACTTCTCTCTAAATTAAAACTGTCCTCCTAAATATAACCTCTGGATAAAAGTATTACCTTCATTCGGGTGAAGTTCACTTGTGAAGTTGAACACGGTGTCGCCAGGAACCTGCTGGTGGTGCTAACTCCGTCAGGGTCGTCATGGCAACATGAGGGGCTATATGGACGCACCGTTGCCAGGTCAACGAGATCCGCTGAAAGCTTCTTCAAAGACTTTTTTTTTATAGATCAATAATCCATCACTGTGATATCTGTGCGGATAAGTGTTATTTCTTGTGTTATTACTTCACCCTGGGTCTTGGTCTTAATTCGCCAGAGTTAATACACGTCACGGATAAACGACTTCCGATATGATGATCAACATGAGGCTTCGTTTCCATCAAGGTTCAGTGGAATCAATAGTGAGCGATGTCAGGTACATAAACTCACAGTCATTTGAATGAAAAACCTCCATCAAGTCTGTGGCTCTTGGTTTTTCAGTAGATTATCCTTCAAGCAGAAAGTAAACAGAATATTTGAATTAAAACTTTCTAATCACTCGTGTTTTACAAATATATAAAAGTATAGTGACTAATTCCTTTACAATCTAGTGAGACATTTACAAATGGTGTATGGAACAGGTTTCTGCTGGCCGGTTATGAAAAAGCTGTTTCTATGTCTTTGTCGTTTCTGTTTGGTAATAACTGACTGGAAGTGTGTGTGTGTAGGTCTGACTTTTTGTTTGTTTGTTTGTGCAATCCTAATGCTATAACTGACACACAGGGATATATAACCAGAGATTATTGTATTCTTTATTTTAAAAACATGCAGCCTTCATACTTTTCATTTTTGTGCCCCTTGCCAAATCTCACTGTTAATAACCCCTGTTTATATAAAGTTGGTTTTAATGTGTTGGGATGGGTTTTAATTTACTGCAATGTGAGGATAAATGGATTTTACCCCAGAATTTACTTCTTCAGAAGTTGTCTTCACAAACAAAAAAACTTTGCGGGAGACTAAACATGAGGATTTTTTTTATGTGGGCATTCCAAAATGTTCTCTCGTGAATATAAGACATTAATAAAGCATTAGTTTATATTTATTAACATTTAATAAATATTTTTTAACCCAAAACACTTATAGGATGATTTGTTTTTAATGTTATTGTCATGTTGTTCCTCTATAGTCCAGTACGTATCGCTGAGCAACATTGTGATTAACGAAAAGACAAATGATGAAGACCAGAGTGATACAGATAACTGTAAATACATGTCTCAACCAATCAACTCTGAGGGCAAAAATCACTTTTATGCTTTTATTCATTTGAACTTTGCAAAGAAAAAAAGTATACATTTGTAAAACACAGTCCATGATGCTCTCTGACTCTCTTCCCTTCAGCAGGTGCGCGGCACATCAACCCCCCCCGCTATGCAGTACACACTGGTGCTTCGTCAACGCTCAGCACCAGAACGACTAAAACAAAAACACCTTGTGAACCTCTTATTGTGGCTTGTGATAAAGATTTGAAAAGATAAATAAATCAAATTTTGTGACTTTGTGAGAAAATTCTGTCCAGTGATTCCTTCATCTTACTCAATAACCCACATATAATTATGGTCTTTAATCAACTTCTTGACACTAATGAACCCTTTTCTCGCTGAAACATTATCATAATTGCCGCCCACTCCCTGAAAGTGATTGAGTATTGGCAATTTATTATGTTTTATTTTCCTCCTTGATATATAGCACATCACACCATATGTCCAGGGCTTGGTGCGATGCCAGTAGTGATGGTACAGACCACAGTTATATTCCTGATTATAAATGCCTGACACTATGCCTCAGTGGTGATTTTCAAAACAGAGTACCATAAGGATTCCAACTGCTGAGTAAGCGATGTCATTACAGCAAATTAAAGTGTGCACTAAACAATTTAAAAATACATGACATTTTTCCTCCAGAAAGTACATTTTCATTTTAAGACAGGTTTGAAAGTGAACACTAACTTAAGGCAGATAAACAGATGAAGAGATTGGATAATATCTCCGTGTTGATATTGGCAGATTTTTGTCCTATAGAAGTTAAATCTTAAGGCTTCTATGTACATTATTGATTTTATGAATTGACATTCAGTATAGAAACTGCAACCATACAATACAATCTGACTGGAAATTTCAGGAGTCTGCTGCCCCCTTTTTTCAAACTGGGTTTAGTGCAAAAAACCTTATTGCAGATTATTAACAGGAAACTGAAGGATATATATCCTCCAAGTTAATTAAAAAAAAATGCCCAAGTACCGCAATTGGTTATGATGAAGCAATTACACGATTTTCAGGGATGTTTTAAGTATTTGGTGAAGTGAAACCTGACCTCCCGTCTGCAGCCTCTCTTTGTCATTTAAACCATAAGGTTTAGGTGAATTCCATGCAGCTTTAACCCAGTGACAATCCACAATCATCAGGTCGGGCAGAGAAACCACACAATACGTCAGCTGAATATTTAAGCTGCTCACGACCGCTGCCGCCTCCCTCCCCGAGCTGCTGGGATACAAACACTTTGATTGAAACGAGATGTGACGCATCAAGCTGAGAACAACAACACGCGATAGAGGAGGAGGGCTTCAAAATAAATACATCAGTAGTTCTAAGCAAAAGAGAGAAACTTCTTTCCAGTAGGATCAAATACTTCAACATAGACTTGGTGCCTTATAAACCATGCCAGTAAAATGTTGTGAGGAGGAAATTCTTCTTTCCTCGCCAACTTATTCCAACAGCCACAAAGACCATTTTGGTACCTTCACCAATCACTAAGAAGAAATGGCTGAGGTGAATAAATACTTAAGATAGACACAAGTGCATTTAAGAGATAGCAGATAGCACACATACCGTACTGCACCAGGTTCTATGTTAATCTGCACTGGTCAACATGTCCAGACATTTAAATAGTTTCCAGTTTCTTCTCCATGAATTCAGCTGCTTTCAAAATGTTTTTAAATATTATAAGAATGGGATTTTTCAGATTTCATGACAAAAGCTAACCAGGTGACTCAACATGAACAACATCTTCCCGTAAATTCATCTCTTTATTATTTGAGTGCTAATAACCGTAACTGCTTGTTTTCAATGGAAATGTATTCTTGACCAAGTCTCAATAAGACATATAATAAGAGTTTGTGAAATGTCAGTGTCTTGAAGCTGATGCAGTTAGGACTCTAAACACATTAAAGAAAACTGCATTAGAAAACCAGTGGAGTTATCTGACCCCACTTTCATAATAATCTGGGAAGACTGAATCTGAGCTGAGCTGAAGAAATGTTTGACTTAATATGTCGGAAATAAAGTGAATAAGTTAAAGTTCTGTTTGTTACCTTGTAAATGTTGCCATGAGAATGGCTGACACTGACAATGGTTTTAACTGTCCTGACATCATCATACGTAAAGATGCACAAATCTCATCATCACAAGACCATTGTCCCTTCTTCCTTGGACTTTTAACATGAACATGACATATGAAGCAAATGATTTCTTCAATACAAACAGAATTACAAATAACAGAAATCTGTTCTTGACTTAAAATCCTTTGTGCTCACAGCATCATTCGTGGTCCCTGAAGAAACAAGTCCTCTTCTATCCCCCTCAGGTATAAATGCTTCGTGTGCTGATGTTTATGCAAAGAAGGGTCTCCAATAAAAAAAACTCCGCAGTCGACAGAAAGCCTGTTTGCTACGAAATAACCTGAGAGACATCATAGTCTATGATGAGCTGTTTGATGTAGGACAGTTTTTCATGGAGATACTCGCAGCGTTTCTTCTCCTCCCGGTAGCCTGGGAACTTCTATGGAGAAGAAAGACAGAGGAAAGCCAATGTTTTAATAACGTTACATTACATTTCATTTAGCTGACCCTTTTTATCCAAGGGTAAGTACCATATGCCAAGTGACCTGATGATGTGAAGTATCTGAAATGATGATGCAGAGCTCAAAACCCACTTGGAGCCCAGTGTATCTGCACGGACCCTTTGAATTCTAATGACACTGAACGTAGAGTTCAACAACTTCTGGTACTTTTAACAGAGTATGTTTATAAGTTAACAGCAGTTTATAGAAAATAGGTCTGTAACTTTCTGTAATGATGAAAAACTCACACAGTGATCAAGTCTTCTCACTCAGGTTTAACTTACTGAACAAATTAAAATCCTGCACATGATTAACTTAAGTTATAAAAAGTATGAACACTTTTTCTTCCAAATGCAGGTGTATAGAAAATCATAAACTTGTAAAAAATGATTATGGCCAATATAACATTTTTTAGTTTTTCAAATCCAAGAATAAGTCAACGACTCTTCTCGCCAGACTCTAAAAAAATTCCCACGTGACCTCTGTGTGAAAATCAAAAGGAAAATCCAGTAAAGGTGAAAACAACTTTGACGATTTAAATGGCGGCAACAGTTTGACTCACCTTTCGATATTTGTTGTACTTTTCTAGTATTTGGTCTTCCATGATCTGCATGGCATGAAAAGGAAAATTATGAAATTGTTAATAAGAATTCAGGTGCATGAAATAATACCTTTGCATCTATGTATGTGACTTAGGTCAGTGATGATGAGGAGTTGTGGTTGTATGTGTACCTTATAGTCCGGTGTGCCCGGGGACAGGCTCTTGATCTTGGACCCTAGCTGAACAAACATGCGAGTTATGGTGGCGATGCGAGAGTGGAGGTCTTTGTACTCATCGTACTCCTCGCAGAAATCTTCCTGGTATCTCTCACGTTGCTCTAAACTTATTATGGGGCTGTAGGTGCTACAAGAAGACACACAGACAAAAAACACTTAGTAATATACATGGGATGTAATATTTGTAAACATCCCAGTTTATATTCATCTCTGCCAGTGTAACCGATCTTATACAGCCGGCTAAGGCACAAAGAGGACACACTCCTACAGATACGTAGTAGTTCCATTTCCATCAATCTTGCAGTTGCTCTTTCTGACACAAGATGGCAGCACATGGACACAATGTCTTTTTACCATCTTGTTCCAAAGCTAACCAGTGTAAGTTCTGATTTAATGAAGAGAAGATATGTACTGACATACTCTATGTAAGGGAAACTACAGAGGAGACACTACATGTAAATCATGATGATAATAAAATAGTTTTAAATGATCTTTACACTCACAGAACATAATCCGGCTTCTCCTCAGAGGCCACAGTTTGTGTGATGGTAAGATCTGAAAAAAGAACACGAGATACAGAAAATTACTTTAGTGTGAGTTGAGTGGAAAAAGTCGAACATGGTACATTGTCACTGTAAGTTGAGCAATGTGTTTTTGTTTTTCAAAAAGTCACAGTGTGTGTGTGTGTGTTTGAGCTTGTGGGTGTCAGGAGACGTCTCCGCTTAGAGACCCAAAGCGCTGCTTGAGCTGTTGTTGAGTCAATCAGCCACACAGAACACCGCGGACTCAAGAGACGCAGCTTAAGGGAGCACACACATGCTTATGAGATAATACTGTATAAAAGCACCAGTGAGCTCTGAGACTCACAGACACCTCAAGCCATTACCGCTGGTCATCAGAGTATTTGAGGTCAACTTATTACTGTGCAGGTAAGTGCCAGAGTAAAAATAACATTTCAGACACATGAAAACAAACGCTGTCTGAGAATGTGACCACAGAATTATGACAGAATATTCAAACAAAGCCGACAGCATGGAATTAGGTTAAAAAAACAAACACAGACTCTGTTGGTATCGGGGTGTGATAAGAGGGAAATGAGGCTGTACCAGTTAGAGTGCGCTAAACCCGTCTAAGTCTGAGAGGAAACTAACCGTGCATGATATAAACCTGACAGGCATTCTGATCTTTGTGCCCGAACCCCGCCCGAGCCCCACGGTTTCCCCGATTACAAGCACTTGCAGCATTAAACAATAAAGTAGATATCCAAGCCAACCGAACCGAACCCGACCCAAACCTGAATAACGTTCATCCACACTCTAGAATCAGTAAAATAATAAAATGTGCCGAAAGGAGCCTTACTTTCAAGTGTTTCCGGCTTCTGCTTAAGATCAGGACTCGTCTCCAACCAGTTAAGTCCCTGTGTGTCTTTTAGCCTCTCCCGCTCTTTGTCTTTGTGCTTTTTAGACTTCTTCTTTCTGTTCTGGCAGGTAGAGAGCTGCTGGTGAGCGCCGTCAGAGTCGCCCTGCGGTGGCAGGCGGTCGCTTCCTTTGGGTCCATGCTCCCTGCGCTCTGACACAGGTGTGTCGGAGGTGCTACACAGTTTGTGGGCTGCAGGAAAGCTGCTGTGGCCCCCCGGTGAGGCGTTCTGTTTACCAGTATGGTTAGTTGTCCCTTGAAACTCAGTCTTTGTGTGGAAGCTGTGGTTGAGGGTGGGAGTTGCATTGTTATGTGTTTGTTGGTGCAACCTCTGGTCCACAAGTTTTTGTCTCTTGGCAGCGAGCCTTTCCAGTGAGTCAGAAGGCACAGGGCGTTTCTGGGATAAGAGGATGAAAAAGACAGATCAACCAAAGCCGCACAAACAACCTGAAACATAACTCGTCCCGTCTCAACTCTACAGAGCAAAGGCCAGCATCTATTTTCCTTCTGACAGGATTTTGCCACTGTTAGCTCATTTTCACTGCAATATACAATCCTGTACCTCTATGGATACTGAATGGCACTATCATCCATCTGTTTGAAGTATATTGAAGATGTAATAATTATTAATCGCAAAGAAAAACGCTGTAAATCAAAGTTGTTATCGTTTTTTTCAAACTCATTTAGAGGTACAACACGTCTTCTCTGTTAGCAGAGGAGCACAAATTTGTATGTTTTCAGAAGACCGGTTTGTGCAAAAGGTATACTTTCTGCCAAATGTTAGAAGAGAAATGTCAAATGAAGTGATTTTGATTATTTATCACTAATTTTTAGCTTTTGATTTGGTTATTCACACATAATGTGTTCACTGTCCGAATGTTTAAAGTCTGAAAATAACTGGTGAAAGAAAAGAAAACATATTTGAGACCAGAGGATTGGGGTTCAGAGGATTTAAGGAAAACAATATGATTATTTACCATTGTAGGATTTTTTACTGTGCTCTGATGTAGTGTCGAATCCTCTGAGGTCTTAGGTGTCGACGCGTTTGCTTGAAGACTTCTTAAATGATTGCTAATCTGCGGCTGCAATTTCCTGTTAAACACAAAGAAAGAACATGGTAACCCGACAATGAGACCATTGTGAAGCAGGTACAGAAAGGTTCTGTTTCTAGGAGTTGATTAGTGCATGAGATGTGTGGGAACGAGAGAACAAGACATGGAGGAGGAGAAGTGATGCCAGATAAAGATGGCAGCCACTGCCTATACAAACAATGCTATCACTAAAAAAAAAAGTCCTCATGTCCGGTTTACTACTTTCTGTATAGGACAGTTTGGGGGTTAAATCTCCTTCAGGCCATCAAGTCTTCTCCATGGTCTTTATTGCTGTGTTTGTTTTGGATTAAGTTAATTTCTCCCACGTTCCGTCCAGCTTTGTTTCTTGTAGTCGTAGATGATGTTTTGAATTTTTCCACAATGTCAATCCACTTTGTTTGGCGGGAGGATTCACTTTGTGCATGTCATATCATAGTATCTGTTATGTAGTCATGTACATCATTTTCCAGAACCTTGATCATTTCTAGCATTTCCTAAATATATGCGAGTGGTCTACATCTGTTGGTCCTCACTCTCTCCAGCCTGCTACATTTGATTTTGAGATTTACTCTTGACTTTGGGCTTTTATCAAGAAATTAAGAGAATTTGTTGTCAGTCATGGCAAAAAAAGTTACTTGTGCCACAAGGGAATAGGGAGTGAAGGAGAAGAGCCACTAAACAGGCATCCTGATGAGACAGAGGGAAATGTGATTATTGGTTTGTTGTAACAACAGAGATTCCTATTTGGCTCAATGCCTGTGACCCACCTGGCCAGCAGCCTGCTGATCAGCTGCCTCTCCTCCTCGCTGTAGCCGGGCCAGTCCCTCTGCACGTGCTTGTAGAAGTCGTCCCTTAGAAGGTAGCTGCTGTCTTTGGGATTCACTTTAGCCACCTGAAAAACCAGACGCCATACGATGTTAGATTCAACTTATTTTGGATTTTTATGACATTGGGGGAAAGCTCAATTCGCAGATGTGTTTTAAAGAACAGAAAAAAGGTCCTAAGAGGTAATATTTTGTGTTTAATCAGAGCATGAGTTTCCTGTTGTACTGCAGCCTAAACTATCTTCCTCCTTTATTAATATTATTATTAAAAATGTCAAGCATGTAATCTATATTAACTGGACATTAAGCATGAAATGTGGGGAGAGAATCAGCAAAGAGTCAGGTCAGAACCAAAACCACAACTAATAACCACAATTATTATTATTATAATAATGAGTAAATATTAAACCTACATGAAAAGTAAAACCCTCAATATTCAAGCAATAGGGGTTCCTGCTAATTTGGAGAGTTATCTTTGTTTCAAATTCACAAAGAACGTGATTTTCCAATTGAGTGCGTCAGTTTCTTTGTCTCTTTCTTTCAGTGTCTTTTCTCTCCTCTCTAAGCTGGTCAGGCTGCCTCGCTCTGAAGACATCCATCTTTCTGGAGGCTCCTGACAGAGCAGCCCGCCCCACTGCTAACAAAATCACTACAGTGACAATTACAGCATCAACCTAATTATACACATTGTGCACAAAAAAACATATCCATTCAAACACAAACACACCAGTGATGGTAGTACAAACACACAAATATAATTTTGAAATGACTGCAATGTATTGTGTGAGTTTAATTTAATGGCCCCGGGTTTCTTTGCAGTACACTTCACAATGTGTTTTTTTAGATGTGTACATGTGTGTTTACCATTTTACAAGTCATTTACATGTGAAAAAAATGTGTGCAGGTCCATTTGAGCATCATGCAACCTTTGAAATGTATACATATGCATGTATGTGAGTGTTTCTAAACATGTATGCATCCACAGAGACACACATATATCTCTTTTGCCCACCTCCTCCAGTATAGGACTGAGCTCGACCTTGTCCTTGGGTCCGGCTCGCTCTCTGTCGAGCCACAGCAGCAGCTCTGGTTTCCTGTAGGGTTTCAGAGCCAGCAGGTGGATAATGCGTTCCCTCAGGGGCTTCTGGGTCGGCGTGGCTGGTCCGCCGTTCCTTTGGTTGTTGGTGGACTGCTTAAAGAGGCTGCTGTCTGGCGTAGAAGGAGCTGACCTCTTGTGGAACTTGATGCATTTACCTGAGCACAGAAAAAGAACAGGATTTAAAGTGATACTCAGTCATTTGTGTCTTCACAAGTGACAAGAAATAAAACCGCTGGACCACGCTCACTAATCACGCATTACGGTCCACCCGATCAAGTTAGACCCCACAGTGATAACTTGATCTAAATCTAAATTTAGTTTTAAAACGAGGCTTACCTCCTTTTGGCAGTAGGTGGTGCTATCGCTATCACTATACTAGACTAATAGATCTGTTCAGGTCTTTGCATCTAAGACATCAAAGGAATCTCACACCGATGACACTGTGCCAATAAAGCAAACTGACAATAAATAATTATTTGCCTAATGAATCCTTTGAAGTGTTGTTTTATATATACAGCTTATTTGAGCTGTATTTTGTAAAGCAGCCAAGAGCAGTTCATCAAAGTTTAAAACATGTCACTTCCTGTAGCCAGCAGGTGGCGCTGTAATGATGAGTCAATATTGATATTGATCTGATCAGGGCGGGACTGTGAATGTGTGAATGAGGTTTGAGGCTGAAAGAACAATGGACAGAGGAGTTATAATAAATCCCTTTTTTTTGGCGAATCATCAAAATGTCACGCCACGCCACGGTCACACCATGTGATGAAATCATATATACCGAGGTAGTTTATGTCTCCATCTTGTTGAGATGACATTCACAGAAGTTGAAGTTGATCTAATGAAAGCCCAAGCACGAGTTCATCAGACTTGTTTGTTTGTTATGAAAAAACAAATGTCCCTATCAATTCCTGTAAATGTCGGCCATCTTAGTGCCGGGGCTTCACTTTAGGGGGCGCTAGTCAGTTATTTTGTCACGCCCATTCCTTAAAACCATATAAATATCTTCAGGGGGGTGCTGTTGTTACACAAATCTATTTTGAGGGAGACTGAAGCATGACTACTGAAGTTAAAGCAATTTCGTGTTTAACGGCGAATTGATGAATTTTGACGCCACGCCACTAATTTGGTGTTTGACGAAAAGTCACAGTAATCTTATGCCTTCATTATCAATGACTTTAGACACTTTTGACACAGTTTGACATGGTTGCAGTCAGTGATGAGGAGGAATACTTCCAAGTGTAAGATGTTCCAAAAACAAGACATTTCCTGTTGCCACCAGGGGGCGCTGTGATTTTAATTGATAATTTCTGTGTAGATGTCATTAGGCCGGGACCACAAATATTTAAACGAAAAATTGTTACATATCATATCCCATGTGGGCCAACTCAAGACAGAAGTAGCTCACCCCAAGATTACACTGTTATAACCAATTCATATGTAGAAACAGAAAAATAGCCTTTTTCATTAAAAACTGGATACTTTTTTCTCCATTTATTTATTTAATTATTTATTTAACACATTTATCGATAAATTAATTTATACTTAGGTCATTTTTTATCCTTCATAGCAGTGATGTGAGAGAAAAGGGTTCATCTTTTCTCTTTTTGTTTTCAATCTTCACCTGTTCATTTTAGCTAAACGGTCTTGGCAGTTGACGGACTAATGGGGGAAACATACATCAGTATATCGTATGATAACCTTTATTTCTGGACCCCATGTGCACGCAGGCCGGCAGCTATTTGTCTTCAGATGTCACAAACACCCGGCCGATCATTGGCCACATCTCTGCTGCCGACAGGCCATGTTAGAGCAGTGAAAGCTATCTCACTGCACTAATCCCATTACAGGTTAATCTGTGCTTTGAAGGTCAGAGAGAGGTCCAGAAAAAGAAGGCTTTTCTCTCAACCAAAACGTATGTCCTGAGACTAGATAATATCTCTGTGCATTATCATTCATCTACTGCCAGCCGTTCATCATGATAAGAAATATTCTGGATTATGTAATATCTAGGTTGCTTGATGTACGTAGTGCCAGGTGCTTGCTCTATCGGTTTTGGCATGCCTGATAACGTGCACTGTCTTCATGATTACCTCCTGACACTGAAAGGGGAATTTAGAGTGCAAATGTTTGCCTCTGGGCCTATATGTTGCCAAGTCATTTTCACCTTAAGACCTGATGTTTCATAATCCACTAAATCTATATTTGGTCTGAACCACCCAGAGTTTCAGCTTCCCTGGAGCTCCGGCACCGACACAGGGGTCAAGAATCATGCCAAGACAAAATCTTGTATAATCTCAGTTATAGTTGGAGAAGAGAATTTAAGAGAAAAGTAAAGTGGAGACCACTCTTCAGTGCATGTTTGCCTACTCATATTATCATCCTCTCAGATGTGAATTTATGCTACTTTTGGTTTTGTGGAAAACATCTGAGCTTTTTGTAATTATCAGAGGTGTGTGAAATGTTTGGAGCAACTATTTCTGTTTGTTATGTGGTAGCCTGCAGCAAAGGAACATTTTTGACTATATAAATTAAACTATTTTATGGCTGCGTGCAGAAAACATTTAATTAATTAATCACATCTGCATGAAAATATTCCTTTCAGTAGCATAAATGTTAAGAACCTGGCTATAAATAACACACTGACCTCCTCCCTCTGAAGTTTAAGGACAAACGCTGCTGACTTTGACCAAACATCTATTCTATTTAAAGCCAGATGTGAGACACAAAAGGAATGAAAATGACAAAATAATTAATATAGTAGACATGAGTTGGGTTTTGGTCTTGTTTTATAACTAAAAATATGGTCTTCACATCTGGATTTATTCCACATCAAAACAGGAAGGTATCTGGTTTCCAGTTCTTTCAACCAAGGCAAATATTCCGATGACTTTTATTGGTGTTATTCTCTCTCTATTTTTATATGCCGTCAGTTTGTTCACATCCAATTAGCTGATCTCTCTCCAAGCTCTAAGCTGTTTTGCCTTTTCTGCACATGTATCATCCTCTGTTTCTCTTTTTGCTCCACAGAGGCCTCTGTTCTGTTCTTACTTGGATGTGTGGCTCCAGGTTTGATCTCTATGGCGGAGCGACTCCAGCTGTCCTTCTCCACCTGGGACATCCTCTCGCGGGTCACCTGGTAGGAGTCCTCTGTGGCACACACGGTGATCTTGTCCTGGATGACACCCTGACCTTCCAGCTGCTCGCGGCCATCACTGCAGGACACAATCACAGAGCAGTTGAGCCGCAGGCCTCTCTGCTGGCTGTACAGTAAACACTGTAGAAACTGGAGCAGCGTACCGATGTGAACTGCAGCATAAAGTGGCTTTGTGGTGGACGCTGGCTAAGTCTGCTCTATGGTTACTGTACGTTATGTCACAGACTAGATATAGACCTGCAGGCCGCTACATGTGAGAAAGCCAGATATCCTGGTTGAAAGCATGTTAGAGCCTGTGGAAAACAGGCAGCATTGGCCTTGCACCTACCGGCACAATGCAAAACCATATCTTATATCAAAGATATAAGACTGTCTTGGATCAAAGAAAAAAATTTACACATTATCAATATTAGCTGCTATGACGCAATATAAGGGCCATGTTAAACAAACAAACATCGGATATTTTGAGAATTAGGTTATAATATAAGAAAAAAAGTCAAAATTTTACATGGGAAACATCAGAAGATCAGTCTGTTGCCTCCATTCAATCCAGAAGAGTTAAAAAAAATTTCTTTATTCTTGTAAAATTAAGACTTTATATCGAAGTTCTTTTCCTTCACATGGCCTTAATAGTGCACCCCTAACAGGGAAAAATAAATCAGGAAATTAACTGTGTTGAAAAATGTAATTCTTTCTATTTTTTAAGACCTCTTTTCCCGAGATCCAATTTAAATTATTAATATAACAATATATCTGACCAGAGATCATATCCCTCCTTATCCTCTAAACATCAAAACAAATGTGTTGTTGGGCAGAGAGAGTAAACCTTCCCTCTCTCTGTTGCTCTTGGCTCCAGCAGCTGTGTTTCAGTTCAGACCACAGTTTACTGTCTGGCAGCAGGAGGCAGCAGCAGAGCAGAGTAGCCCTCGCTATCCAAGCACAGCACCCCATAAACAAGGTATAATGGGTCTGAATAATGAGAAGGTCAGCCCAGAAATATACAGGAAATTACAACTGCCCCATCCTGTTTAGAAATGTCTCTCACGATGCCCTCAGAGACACAGGGACAAAGAGAGCAGAGGAAACAGAAAAAATGAATGTGGTGCTGACCCATGAAAACGACAAAAAACTGTAACACTTGAACCATAAATTAGGACTGACAGATCTGGAAACTTTTTATAATCAAATTCTCATGCTGTACATAAAATGCTATCGCTAAACGACAGGATATCGTAAGCAGTGACAGTACAGTGCGCCCAGAGCGGCATAGAAGTGATTTCTAGGTATTATTAAAATGAAAGTTTTTTTTATCTGGGTGAAACTAATAAACTTAAATGATGTGGTATTGGATCGGGTATATAGATTAGCTTACTCTCCGGTGCCCAACCCATTTTCTGCAGAGGTATTTCTGATGCTGGCATCAGAACATCAATTATTTCCCGTGGAGTTTCAGGCAGAATCTTGACTCATCAAAATAAGACTTCAGTGAAATATTAAAAAATAAATAAAGCACATGCAGTTGGAAAATATAACAAGTTCCACCGGATTAACCTCTTACCTTGAGACATACTGATGGATGCAGTCAAAGCTAGCCTGAGGCTGGTCTTTGCTGTCGCTGGATAAGTAGAAGGAGAAGATGCGAAGAGCAGACACCGACTCCTCTGTGGGAGCTGGGATCTTGATGTACTATGAGGAAAAACCGGAGAAGGTCAGATTTTTATTAAACTTATAAAACATAGAAGCAGACGACCCGAAAATGGTTGTATAGCCACAAAAACACATAAAAGCAAAATGCACCCACATTTCAGTGTTGTCACTTAACTGCCAGATTTCCCTGTTATTATTTTGCTCTTTTCTCTGTAAAGATGTTAAACCAAATGTTCATCACTAATTGTGAGCACTTGGTTTCAACATGTGTTGAGGAATAGTTATATTTTTTCACTGGCCTGGTACCAGCCAGTCGCTTTAACTCGCCAATGTTTTTCCGAGTTCAAGCATCCTTTGTTATCTTTCAGACTTGGGAGGGAAAAGCGATTATCTACTCAGCAGAATTTCACAGGCAAACTGAGGCCAAAAGCATCGAAGCCAAGAACACAGGGCCGTCCAAAGTCAAGGTTTTTACAATGAGCATAAAACAATGGAGTTTCTCTTTTCACAACTTTCAGCCCACTGCAAAGGCCAGACTGTGACCAAAGATAGAAGCTCCTAGAGGCCTGCAGCCATCAGCCTAAACAGCAGATATATTGTGTGCAGCAGATTTTGTCTGAGGATCCATCAGATTCCGATTTTTCAGACATTTCTTGAGCACAAATATGAACACAAGACTGGGTTGGTAATCCTGGAAAAGCTAGGACACGCACTCTGGAAATATGCTACCGATACAACCCCCCCTCCCATCAGCCTTCTGGTCAAAGCTACGCCCACAAAACACATAAAAATGCACCAACAACTGCTGGAGGACGACTTCTCTGAAACTCTCTCGCTCAATTCCTGCTCTCAGCGGTGTTATCTCTCCGGCCAAACACTTGAGTCATTTGCAGTGAGAGCAAGGACAGGGTGTGCGCAGGCCTGCAGGTCAGTAACTACTGACCTACTGCTATGGCCAAAGACACCAGCTTTTATTTTTTGTTTCTTTTTTTTCCAGACAACTTTATTTGATGGCCGTGGAGACATGGAGAGGATCTCGGCAAAGTATGATCTAAAATCTCAGCATGAAAACAATCTAAGGATGGGGTTGATGAACCGTCAGTGAAATATCATCTGAATCTGCAGCTTCCTTCTGCTTGTCAGAAGTTGAATTTTAGCGAGTTTCAGCTAAAATGTTAAGCCAGCAACTAGTGTGTTGAATAAGCAAATATTCAATTAGAAAGGTTATTGAGGGTTCGATTCAGACCTAATTTCATCAAAGGAACATGTATTCGAACTGGTGAAAAATCTAACCAACCAACCAATATTTTACCAGACAACTTACTGTTTTGTGCTTTGAAATACAATCTAAATGTAATGATATGGGAGAACCAAAGACACAGGAAATGCATCTGCGCAATTTAACATTTTCAAATTGATTCATCCGACTCTCTTCCAGAAACCACAGAATTTATTTTCTGTACTGACAAATGTCAGAGTTTCCACCTGTAGGAAGAAGCTCCCTTCAAAGACCCACATTGGACGCATTACATTGCACAACCTATTCAACACCAGTCACTTCAACATTATGATGTAAAAAGTATTTCAAAGACCAGCAGCGTCAGATTCATGCTCTACAGAGGTTGAGCGTCCTGAAACAAGATGACTCTCATATGAGTTTTATGCGGTTTCCTGCAGAGGACAGGAAAGAACGTACATGTGTGACCTCTGATGAATGTCACTGGGGAAAATCTGGTAGATAATGAGAACTTGTGAACACACCGTGCTGTTGGCTGGCTGTAGAGCACTTTGACTATGATAGATGAGCTGTGGAGAAAAATTCTGCTAAAGCAAAATTATAAGGTCAGCTACACCTTTAGAGAAAGTATTGGGAAACAACAATGTCACTCCCTCATCTTTATTTTCACAGAATCACACCACAGCGTTTTCTGTATGAACACACACACACATACACACCCAGGATCCAGAGTGTGACTTTGTGTCGCTCTGTAACAAAATAAATCTCCTTGGGTAAACAGTGTTTTTAAGAGTCCACTCCACAGAGGCCTCCATGACATCTCCTGGCAGACTCAGTGGAGCGCAGCTGAGCCAAGGCTGCAACCTCCAGGGCAGACAACTGCACACACGAACACACACAGAGACATAATAACAGATCACGGAAAATGAGAATCAGTAAAAAAGGCCAGGATCTCGACTGATTTGACCACTGAGAAAGATGTAATTTCACGTTTATTCTGCAATACTTCCCTGGTGCTTTCATTTAGTTTTATGAGAAATTTGCAACACTGCACTTAACATAATTTTGGGGGTATACGAAAGACAGGAGAGATTCTGGGATGTCAGTAGCAACAGTGACTACAGTACATAAATAGACTCTCAGGAGAATTTTTCTAAAAGAAGTTTTATTATAGCACATAATACTTTGTTTAAGCCTTTATTAATTAATTAGGATTTTAAATTACCCGCAGGATAATCTGTGCCACAAGTTAAGGCTAGTCAGTCCAAGTATGCTACTTATGAAAGTGATTTCAACTGAATACGACACTAAAAAGAATAAATCTTCAAAATGTGGTGAACTAACAAGTGAGCTCTGCAGAGACAATACTCAGCAGGGTGGTCCATTACTCCTGCAATGTCCTTAAAAGTCATTTCAGCTGTTTTCACCGACCAAGACGTTGGCTCTATTCTCTTATCAGCTCGCTGCATGTGTCCTTACATGCAGGCCCTCGCCACAGGAATTTATGTGAACTATAAACAGCTGAGCTCCGATGGCACCGCAAGATACACAGCAGCTTTCATGGAGCTGCACAGGTGGATCTTATATTTTACGTGTCCTGTTGTGGATTGTGTAATAGCTACCTGTGGAAGCCCTGCAGTCATAGATGCTTAAATCACACTGGAGGGGATATTTTATTTAACATTTTACAAGAGTATGAATGGACTTTTCATGACCACTTAGTCTATCCCTCAACTAAACAGTAATAAAGTTTAAAAGCTTTGTTATTTCAAGTGCTGTGGTGATACAAATAAATAGTAACGTCACTATAAACACTCACTTTTCGCTCATCTTATGAGATCTTACTTGAGAAAGTGTTCATCAGGCCTCGACATGAAACCAGACAAACTGCTTGTAGTCACGAGCTTGTATTTCAGTTTTCTTCTAATTGTGATTTGGATCTCTCGATTTCCTATGAGAGCTAAAGCCATCAGCCAATAATAATGGCACTAGAGCAGATACCTCCACCAAGGCTCAACAAGGCCCAATTTCTGTAACCCATCTAAAAACACCTACAGTACCTTGCAATGATACAGAAAAAATGGAATGGGTTCCCATCCTTCCACCATGTTGTGTGGAAAGTTGTTTCGTAGCTTTTCCATGCTGACAAACAAATAAACCAACCATCCAACCAACAAACAGTCAGCTCCTTGGCTGTAAAAAGTATTGACGACAACTCTATGCATGATAATAACTATCCACAGCTCTGAACACCCAAAGTGAAAGAACACAACATCCTATAAAGAGACAGGACTTAGGTGAGGGAGAAAGTAGAATTTCCTAAATGAACAGATTCAGCGTCCACCTGGCAAACGCTGCTCACGTGGATTACTTGGAATAACCCAGACAGATGGTTCTGAGCTCTGTTGCTGGAGTTGAATTCCACTTCCAGTGAAAACCAACTTTCACTTTAAGTGTGATTAGCATTTCCTGGGATGTGCAGCAATAGAGCAGCAGAAAGGAAAGGTTGTCAATGTCAGGACATATTGCTTTAAAAAGAAACGTTGAACGGTTGCTTGAACTTTAAGTCATGAAAAGTAACTGGTCTTGTTTAAACAAACCTCAGATTTCTCAAGCTTTTTGTTAGCATTTGTTTCTGTCTGGGCTGAAAAGCCTGAATTCACACATATCTTCCTGAGGCTGGTGGGAAGAGCGGCAGACGTAATGGACATCTAAGTGGAAATGAAATGCCTTTAATGTGCAAGAATGTAAGTGTTATTCTCATTAATGGAATACGGTAAGAAGAGTTTGCCGCTCAGTCAGAGAGAAGATCATCAGAGATGATTTCCTCCAATCTTCCTGCAGAGTGGCAGCAATTAATAATTTACTGTCGTGGTGTTATTGGATTGTGCCGTGTGCCGTTACAGGAGTCCAGCTGTTAGAAATGCACAAACATGCAGAGCGTTCAGCAGCACTAGATGGCATCCAGCCAGTGAACAAGGTTCGAATGAACTTTAACGGGCAGATTTCTTGACCCCCCGCTGTGAAAATTACGACGAGCACTCTTGATTCCCAGCCAGCGGGGCTGAAGCACTAAAGCCTCGTGCAGCCTCCTGAGAGGCACACACGACAATTCAAAGCCAGAGAGCCTCTCTTACAAAAGGACTTGGCACTTAAAGAACTCAACTGACCATGAATAATTAAATATTTATTGTCTTCCTTTCAGGGTAAATATTCAGGATATCTGCGGGTTCCTTCTGCTGTTTGCGATCGTCAAAGGGAACAGAAATACAACTTAAGCAACAATACAAGCAGAGATAAAGTTCACAAGGTAAACTCTTGTGAAAAAAACTCTTATTAGCAAGGGTCAATCCGTGAGAACCAAATGTTGTTAAGATTTCCCTACAGTCTCCAGTGACTTATGTCCTTAGTAATGCTCAGTGACCCCCAGAGGCCAAAAGGCAAAGAAGCGAACCGAGAGAATCCTGAACCTGACAATTGATTCAACATACAACTCATTCTTTGAATCCAAACTGTGGCCCCCTTTTACAGAGTAGCTTCACACACTCACCTCCAGACGATTCACTTTTATCCCTGAGCCTCCGTCTCACTCTCCACATTCCACATCCTCATCCTATTTAATACAGCTGAGACGGTCCAATAATTCCTCCTGTGTCTCAACAAAAAGCAAATATCAAGCCCTGCATGACTGTCTCCCCTCTTGTCTCCATCAATCTCTCCTGAAGGCGTTACTCCAGGCGGAGGTCCATCTGTTCTCTGCGTTTTCAAACTTCACAACACTTTTTGTCTCAACAGTTTTAGCTTTTTACTCGAATCCTTTTAAGATTTACCTCTTAGATTATTTGAATATGATTTGGAGCAAAGGAAAAAAACAGGATGAAGTGAAGTGCACCAAATCAAACAGATGGAACAATGGACAAGAAAAAATTAAATTTCAAACATTAGTGGTTTTAAATGCTGGTGTGACAAAGACATTATGAAGGTGGGATATGTCTCTCTCTTAGAGGTGCAACAACAAAGCTTAAAGGAGACAGATGTCAATTAAGTATGTTATTATGCTCAATTGAATTCATTTGGAATATGGAAAAAAGGACGAAGGTAAAAGACTGTTCGTAATATTTTAAAAGTGACAAACCTACGAATCCCATAAACCATTGCTACTGAGCCCTTTCACTTCCAGTGAGCTTCTTCTTGAATTTAACTTTGTTTTTGTCATAGTGCTTGTGTCTTGTATTTGTGCATATACAGTGTTTTATACAGTGTAACCTATTTAAAGCAAAGATGACTGAGCCGATCGTAGCTAACAAGATTTTCGCAGTATGGGAAACATTTCCATGGTAACAGAAAGCTCTACCAATCAGAGACGTCACTACTACACACGAGGATTGTGGGAAGTGTAGCATTTCCTCTTGACATTGCGAATAAAACACATTTTTCTTAGAACACAGCTGATATCATTCCGACTTGGGTCCTCTAAAGGAGCATAAGAAATCATTTCTTTTTAAAGACTAAATTGGATGGTAACAACATTATGAAAATCTATATTCAGAAACTAAATTGGTGAATAAATGAAAGCGACGTTGTGTGTCTCCTGTACAAAGCCTCCAGCAGCTGGAGGGCCCACACAAGGGAGACAGCGATGGTAGTGCTGCTTTATATTCACGATTGAATATTAATTTTCACAATCAAATTACTCTTTTTCGCAACATTTCTGCTATAAATGAATTCCAAATATTCATTGAGAACCCTAATCAGCAAACATGCATTCCCTCAGGGCCTCCAACAATTATGTTCATGATCCTACTCTATTAATCATGTTAGAAAATTAATGTGGAGACATTTCACACAGCCTGGAAAACACAGCAGCACTTTTATGTTTAGTAAGATGTTGACTGCAGTTCCCTAGTTATTTTTTTTGAATGGCAACTCATTGAGAAAAACATAAATACTAATATGTGCTCACATGTGTTAACTTATCATTCTGCAACTGTACCTGCATGTGTAAATGTGATGTATTTTTCACAACCCTCTTTTTTCCCCCAGTCATATTTCAAACAGAAATGTTTCTATTGATTGAATTTTCAGTCTATCCTACACAGTATCATCCACTACTTTATTATGCCAGTGTTGCCAAACTGTGCCAAGACTTGAAACATTTCTGACACAAGTTAGAAATCTATTTTAATAGATAAACTCCTGCCGACCTCCCCAAAAACCCAAATTTACAACAACTGGTTGATGCTTGTTCATGAAGGCTGTGTGATAACAGGACACATTCAAATTTCGAAATTTTCTCATTGACTCCCCTTAACACTTCTCTAGTTACCTCTAGCAAAGATGTTATATATTCACACCTGTATGTTGTCTTTTGTTGGTTGGTCTTTTGTTGGTTGGTCTTGTGTTTGTTTGATCGTAGCATAATCTGATATCTATGAGTGTGTGTAATTTGGTGCACTGTGGCAGGACAAGGAAAGGCAGAGACGCAGGTACTGCTTACTGTTGTTTAATCAGTAGTCAGGAAGAACAGGCACATGTTCCCCATACGGGAAGTATATATAGCTACAGACTTTACATTTCCCATCGACCCACTGGGTGAGAGGACACACCCATGAGTGCACGCCACACAGCCCCCCCCCGAACACCCAGAGGGAAAAATACAAAATGGGACAAAAGTCAGTACCTCTCAGGGGGTTTAACGAGGCGACCATAACGGCTACGCCGATCCCCGTCCGCAAACGCAGGGGTGAAACAAGCAGAAGGGACATCATTTACAACAGACACAGGATCAGGAGGCACAACTGGAGAAAACAACACAGGGGTCTTAGAAGGGGGGCGACCACGACGGGGAACCCGGGCCGGTAGCACCTCTTCGCCGGCCAACAGATGAGCTGGCTTAAGTCTGTCTAACGAAACACGCTCCCTGCGCCCGCCCATGTCCAGAATGAAACTTTTAGAACCCGCCTCTAACACCCTAAACGGGCCGTCATACGGGGGCTGGAGGGGAAACCGGTGAGCATCGTGACGCACGAAAACAAACCGAGCGGTCGCGAGATCCGTTGGCACGAAAGACCGAGGAGAAAAATGATGCACGGGCACCGGTGCACAAGCGGACTGTGACGCAGGACGCGGAAAGGGGGCCGAGCTGTGAGGCAGAAACTCCCCTGGGATGCGGAGCGGCTGACCGAGCACCAACTCTGCAGGCGAGGCATCCAGGTCAGCCTTAGGAGCCGAGCGCAACCCGAGCATCACCCACGGCAACCGATCCAACCAGTTTGCATCTGAGAGCGCAGCCCGCAATGACGCCTTAAGCGACCGGTGAAAACGTTCACACAAACCGTTAGCCTGGGGGTGGTAGGCAGTGGTACGGTGAACCTGTGTGCCCAAAGACTTTGCTAGCGCCGACCAGAGCTCCGAAATGAACTGCGGGCCTCTGTCAGAGGTGATATCAGACGGTGCACCAAAACGTGAGACCCAAGCTGAAAGAAAAGCGCGTGCCACGTCCGCAGATGTCGTGGAAGACAGAGGAACCGCCTCTGGCCACCTAGTGGTCCGATCTACCATGGTAAGGAGATGTGTAAAACCCTGGGAAGGGGGAAGAGGCCCCACAAGGTCGATATGCACATGATCAAAACGCCTGGCTGGAATCAAAAATGGCTCGAGGGGCGCCCTAGTGTGCTGGTGAACTTTAGCTCGCTGACACGCCACACATGTGGCCGCCCACTCCTTGACCTCTTTGCGAAGGCCAGGCCACACAAACTTCGAAGACACCAACTTCACCGACGCCCGGACACCCGGATGAGAAAGAGAGTGCACCATATCAAAGACCCGACGGCGCCAAGCAACCGGCACCACCGGGCGGGGGCGGCCCGTGGAGACGTCGCAAAGGAGGGCAGGCCCACCATCTTGCACAACTGCCTCCTCCAGCTCCAGACCGGTACTCGCAGCTCTCAGTCCAACGATACCCGGGTCCCCAGGTTGATCGGCAGCCAGAGCGGAAAAATCAACCCCAAGATGCACAGGGCACACCAACACCCGCGACAGGCAGTCTGCAACCGGGTTCGCTTTACCCGCCACATGTTGGATGTCCGTTGTGAATTCGGAGATCGCCGCTAGATGGCGCTGCTGGCGAGCAGACCATGGCTCTGTCACCTTTGCCATAGCAAACGTCAATGGTTTGTGGTCAACATAGGCTGTGAAAGGGCGGCCTTCCAGCAGGAAACGGAAATGACGCGTAGCCAGGTACAACGCTAACAGTTCCCGGTCAAACACACTGTATTTTCGCTCACTGTCTCGCAAACCGCGGCTAAAAAATGCAAGGGGCTGCCACGCACCCGCAACCCGCTGTTCAACAACTGCACCAACAGCCACATCTGAAGCATCGGTCGTGAGGGCGATGGGCGCCCGAGACGCGGGGTGCGCCAGAAGCGCCGCGTTAGCCAGGGCAGCCTTAGCCCCCTCAAAAGCCTGGATCCTCACAGGGGTCCAATCAACCTGGTCCTTGGCTTTCTTAAGCTTCAAAGCACCATACAATGGTTGCAGGAGTTGGGCCGCACGCGGCAAGAAACGATTGTAAAAGTTTACCATGCCCAAAAACTCCTGTAGCGACCTGACCGAGACCGGACGGGGAAAATCCGCAACTGCATGCACCTTCGAGGGCAAAGGAACCGCACCCTGCGACGAAATGCGATGGCCCAAAAAGTCTATGACAGACAGCCCAAACTGGCACTTGGCTGTGTTGACAATGAGACCATGCCCATCAAGGCGCTGGAAAACCTGCCTAAGGTGCGACAAATGTTCATCAGCCGACGGGCTGGCCACCAAGATGTCGTCCAAATAGACGAAAACAAACGCGAGGTCACGTAGCACCGAGTCCATCAATCGCTGAAACGTCTGCGCTGCGCCTTTAAGGCCGAACGGCATCCGCAGGAACTCGAAAAGCCCAAACGGCGTAATGACAGCAGTCTTGGGCACGTCCTCTGCCCGCACAGGCACCTGATGATAACCTCGCACCAAATCGATTTTAGAAAAAATTGTCATGCCCGCCAGACGAATCGAAAAATCCTGAACATGCGGAATTGGGTAACGGTCATGGGCCGTAATGTTATTTAA
Organism: Limanda limanda; assembly: GCF_963576545.1. Taxonomy (NCBI): domain Eukaryota; kingdom Metazoa; phylum Chordata; class Actinopteri; order Pleuronectiformes; family Pleuronectidae; genus Limanda; species Limanda limanda. The sequence goes on from NC_083638.1 coordinate 16,021,674, forward strand.
ACGGCGGAAGTCGCCGCACGGCCGCCAAGAACCATCCGCCTTGGGCACCATGTGGAGCGGTGAAGCCCACGGGCTGTTGGACCGCCTAACGATCCCCAAACGCTCCATGGTAGCAAACTCCTCCTTCGCGGTGGCTAACTTCACGGTGTCGAGGCGACGCGAACGTGCGAAAACGGGCGTACCCGCAGTGGGAATGAAATGTTCCACGCCGTGTTTAGTAACCGCGGCAGAAAATGCGGGCGTTGTCAGCGAAGGAAATTCCGCCAGTAAGCGCTGGAAGACATCCTTTGACGCCGCAAAATTAGCGTGTGTTAACGGCCCGGGTCCCCCTGACTGACACGGAAAAGACGCAAAAGACACAGCATCAATGAGCCTGCGATTAGTTACATCCACTAACAACCCATTAGTGCACAGAAAATCTGCTCCGATAATAGGAACCGTAATGGAGGCTACAACAAAATCACACAGAAATTTGCGTCCATTGAAACACACAGTCACAGACTTGGTACCAAACGTCTCTATAGCCGAGCCGTTAGCCGCTGTCAGACGCGGACCACTGCCACGGGCCGAGAGGTCCGTAGCTGCAGGAGGGAGAAGGCTCTTCTGCGAGCCGGAGTCCACCAAGAACTGATTACCTGATATGGAGTCATGAACGAACAGCAGCTCCTCTTGATCACCAGCGCCCACGGCTGCTACCGAGCGCCGGCTCTTCCGTTTCCCGGTGCCTGGAACGCGCACGGAGGAACGCAGCGGCGCGCCTTGCTGCCGAAGCGCTGATGGAAGAAACACAGCTGGCCGCGCTGTGTGCGGGTGGAGACTGCAGCCGTCACTGCCGGAACCTCGTTCTCCAACGTCGACTGCGAGGACTCCACGGCCACACTCTGCACGGAGACGTTCCTCGAAGTCAGCAGGATCCGGTCCGCCTCCTCAGCTAATCCACGGAAGTCGCCGGCCGCCAAACAGGAAGAGTTGGCGAGGGCTGCGCGCACCTGCAGCGGGAGCTGGCGCAGAAAGATGTGCGGGAACAGGAAACCCTCATCCTCGGAGCCCAGCAACGACAGCATCTCGTCCATCAGGTCCACTGCCGAACCATCACCCAAACCGGGAAGCGACAGTAGCTTGTCCGCTCTCTCCGCGGCTGACAAGCTGTAGCGCCGGAGGAGAAGCTGCTTGATGGCGGTGTACTTTCCCCGCAGCGGCGGGGCTCGCAGGAGCTGCATCACGCGCCGGGTGGATTGCTGGTCCAAAGCCGCGACCACCAAAAAATACCTGGAGTCGTCTGCCGTTACTCCTCGCAGATGGAAGAGAGCCTCGATGTGCTGAAACCACGGCGCGGGGTCGTTCTGCCAAAACTCCGGGAGCTTAACGTGCTCCGCGGAGCTGTTCGATCCTGGAAGCTGCTGCGCCATGGTCGTCGTGGAGACACGGTCCACGGGAGCCGGGGAAGAAAAAACGTCTTCCCCCGATGAGGAAGGGACACTATCCTCCTTCACCTCGAACATGTTCAAAAAAACGGGGTCACCAATGTGGCAGGACAAGGAAAGGCAGAGACGCAGGTACTGCTTACTGTTGTTTAATCAGTAGTCAGGAAGAACAGGCACATGTTCCCCATACGGGAAGTATATATAGCTACAGACTTTACATTTCCCATCGACCCACTGGGTGAGAGGACACACCCATGAGTGCACGCCACAGCACCTTGATTAAATGTAGGTTTTTAGGTCAACTGTTCGGCCTTGGCGGAGGTATATGCACAACAAGTGTCATTATTTTTTACTGTTTTTATGGACACACAAGACTGTTGAGGCAACCTTCCAAAATAATCTGATGATTTTCACCGATCTATAGACTGAATTCACCTCTGACCTGTTTAGGATTAAAAATGTTCACCTGAATAATACATGCCAAGTAACACAGAAAGGTAAGCCATTTTTAGACGTGACCTAAGATCCAGAGAATTGGCTACGGAGTTTCCCCAGAGTTTTCCTTCCACACATGCACAACACAGATTCTCTGCACCGACGTGTTCACAACAGAAACAAATCCTCCGCATTATTTAGGTGAGAGGTGGAGCGCTGTGGAGATCACGTGAACACACAGCGCCCTCAGCTCTTATCACCAACTCTCTTTGTCAGTGTCTACTACTTGTGTGTCACCGCTTTTTCACCGGGAGATATTTGTTTTGTTTCTGTTGAGAAAAGCGTCATCAGCCATCCAGCAGGGTATCCCCCACTGTGCTCGCTGGAGAAAATACACAGTGTCTGCGCCTGCGGAATAGAGTGCATGTCTGAGAGCAGCTTTACTGTCAAATTTCAGCAGTTAAAGTTTTGACACAATGAAGGTCGAGCCTGTAGGTGTGTGTGTGTGGCGACACTTTCTTAATGAGCCACAGTTCACTCTCAGCTGTCATAAATGTCTCCCCATGTTGAAGCAGCAGGACGGGAAAGGCTCATTTTCTTGGCTTTATCAAACTATAAAGTCGATTGAACAAAAGCTGTGAGAGACTCCTGTCAGTGCATGGGGCTTATGTTTCCTGCAAGCTTTTGGTTGAATGTGGGGTTTGGGTGTAGATCTCATGCAGCCTATTGTCTCCACATCCTCTGCAGCCTGAGTAATGGCCTTCTGAAAACAGGCCGTCTTTTGTTCTGGCCTCCTCGGCTCCAGAGTGGGATGCCGTGGCACTGCTTCCCCTCTCTGGTTGATGGGAGGAGAGGGAGGAGGTGCAGGAGGAGGTGGTGGACGGAGTGAAACCTGTCGCCACCACCGCTGTCTGCTATCAGCAGGGGGCAAATCAGTCTGTGCCGGGTGTAAATGCAAACTGTGTGTGTGTGTGTGTGTGTCTGCGTTAATCCAGCGTGAGCAGAGAGAGACTCAGCTCCAGCTCCTCTCACCGGGGCGAAATCAGCATTACTGCCACTCATAAGACCGAGAAACAAGAAAGGCCAAAGTCTATCAGCCAAACATCTCCACCAGTGGCTGAAAGACCCACAGACAACGACAGTCACAAACACACATACATGCTCAGACAGCCAGCCTCCACCCTCATCCTCCCCACACTTCAGTAAACACTGCTTCTCATCATCTCATCACAAACAAAAGAGCCCAATCGTTCCCAGGGCCACAAGTTGACACATGCCATTTAAGACTAGTCCCCTCCACAATGGAAGACAGTGATACACAACACAATGTGTGTCTGTGTCTGCGGCCCAATGGAAGAGAGAAGGATGAGGGGCAGCAGACACAGAAGAACATACAAAGACAGAAACTAGACGAATATTGATGCTTAATAAAGCTGACTGATCTAAATGCCTTTCACAGGTATATTGGTGTATATGCTGTCCGAGACATGACAAAATTAAAACATGATTAGGTAATTAGGGAAAAGTTCATCAATATCTATGAATTATTCTGTGAGAAATCAATGAAAAATTTGGAGGAACTGAAACAAAATCCTGGATACTCCCAAGATATGGATCCACAACAAACTTTTATGAATTCTTTCCTGACCAACACCACTAACTAACACATAGACAAACAAATGCAGATGAATACACAACCTCCGTAGTGCAGGGCAGAGAGCGAATAACTCCACCAAGGCTAAAGCCTTATCGTATCATGCAAGAAAGTGAAGCCAAATCGCTGGATCCTCTCCAAAATTGAATGGTTTCCTCTTGGGTCATGCCCGGAATTTAATGGAATCCGTCTAGACATTGTTTTGAATAATCCTGCTAACAAACACAAGAAAGGTGCTTTGTACCAAATATATCTACTAGCAGGTCACATTCCCTAAAATCCTATGTTCTCTCTAAAAATCTGTGTCGCCCTCGGATCCAAATCCCAGTGTTGGACGTGCTCCAGTGTTTAATGCATAAGTCTGTTTATAATCCAACAGTCAATCAGTCAACACTTGGAGCCATGCGGTGTCTTCTCTTTCTTGCCTCTTCCCACATGCTGGAAGTGAGTGATTAATGTGGCTGCCTTGAGTGGGAGACAGCGCATGTAATCAAGCCCCAGCCTATAATCACCTTCTATCTTCCTTTTCATTTGCAATTTCACAGAGGGACATAGCTGCCACCAGAGCTGTGAGCTCCACTACTCAGGGAGAGAGGCTGGGTATGAGGGAGGATGATAGGAAGGGGTGCTGTGCCAGAAGAGTCCCCAGAGGTTTCCCGACTGCAGTGCCGACAAAGACACATCCCTGGCAGTTGCCTGAGGGCCAAACTGTCGACTATCCACAAATTGTGGGTCACTGTGCCCGACAACCGCCCCTCCTCCAACCCCGTCCCCACAGAACGCTATGTTTCTAGACATGCAGGCAGGGCCAAACCATAACGTGTGTGTGTGTGTGTGTGTACCTTTTATGCCTCATTAGTTTATGGTGTGGATTTTCACATGAGGGAATTAGAAGGGACACGTTCCTCAGTGAGCCAAGATGTGCTCCACATCTCAAGCTGCTTAATTGGACAGAGAGAGCATTTTTCTCCAGAGCTGCTGCTGGATCTCAGAGGGCCACTTGTCTTCATCACGTTTGCTAAACAAATATGTAATCCTGTCGCCACACGAGATTTTCATTCTTGGGTTTTTAGCAGACATAGCAAGATAGTGGTAAACTGGGATTATGGCGTTTAAAACATTATAATCCCTCAACAGTTTCCTCTTTGTTGGCACACACACTCGTAAACAAGATCTGCCAAAAAACAGCAAACGTTTATAACAAGTGACACACACACAACATATTCAATCCACTGAAAAGACTACTGGAATGCCGTGAAAGCTCTTATGGAATGTCAACGTTTGCATGTGCTTACTTCAATTGCAATACTTTTTTCACGTGTTGCAATGACCCTTGAACTCTGCAGCCCATGGAAGTCACATTCACTGGTGGATACTGCTCCTGGAAACCTGAAGACAATATGTGCTATGTACATTCCATAGGATTCACACACATCAAGAGTCCATTTTAAGTCCATGTTTTGTTTGGGAACAAATATGGAACGGTTGCGACTCAAGCCGTTTTCATGCCTTTCACACATTGTATTCTCTTTCGGATATCATCCAGAGATCTTACTGGGGGGCTGGCCGGAGAAACTCCAGAGAGAGTCTGAAACCTCTCGCTTGGACATTTGCGTTCTCACATACAGCCCCTCCAGAGAATGTAGGGAGATTAGGGATGGGGGAAAAAATCGATTCAGTTACAAATCGCGATTCTTGTGAATGACGATTTTAAATCGATATGCAGCCTCCCAAATCGATTTTTTAAAAATTTAAAAAAAAATTTAAACATATTTATTGGTTTATACGGGGGGTTATATGGGGGGGGGGCAACATCACCCCAGAGCATGTTGACCAGCTCTTGTTTTTGCACAAGAATCTAAACATACCCAAGCACTAGCTTTGTATCGCCTACATGCAAACAACAATAGCCTACTTTCAAAGTTTATATTTTAAGTGAACTTTTATTTATTCTATTTAATTTACCTTTAATTTATTGTTTAAAAGTAGCCTAAGTGGCATACATTTCTTAATCTGTCAGTTTGTGTGCAGTTTACAGGGGCTATACAATAAAAGGGCACATTTTTATTTATTTTCTCTATTGGCTGCCCGGCAGTCATTAAGTTAATGTTAATATTTGAAATAAAACTTGTAAAGCTCTAAGTGAATTTGACTGTGTTGTATTTGAAGGTATGATTCAACATTTTTCCATGGTCCAGTATTTAAAAAAAATAATAATAACCAAAAGAAATCCCAGGAAATCGTAATATCGAATCGCAATACTTACAGAATCGCAATACATATCGTATCGCCACCTAAGTATCGTGATAGTATCGTATCGGGAGGTCCCTGCCGATTCCCATCCCTAAGGGAGATTATCCGGAATTCGGTGCATGTCTGAAAGCAGTTCTGTCGTCTACAAAACACTAAATGATCAGGACCTTAAGTGTAGTTCTGAAATTGTAGCTAGTGGTGTGTTAGAACTAGAGGGTGAAATAGCATTTAGCCACTATGCTGCCCGCTGCTGGAACCAGCTCCCAGTGGAGTCAACCATAACCTGATTTAATGGGAAGTTATAAACTACTCCATTTAGTTCACTAGTTCACTTGACCAATTCATCTTACTCTTTAATTAGACATTAAAGTTTTTTCAATTTGTGCTTTTATACAATGTTTTACCCTTTCAAATGTTTTCATGCTTTATATTTCTCTAAAGCCCATTGAATGGCCTCTCTGTATGGTAATTAGCTATAAAAATAAATTTGCCTTGCATTGCTTGATGCAGTCAAAGTTACTTTTGTCCAGGTTTAAAAACATCAGATAAAAGTCTAGACTTCAACCTGTGGTCACGGTTAAACAGCTACTTGTTTACGCTGGAAGATGTTTGCAGTCTTCTCCGTCTTAAGTCTCGACTCAATTAGTTCCACAGCAGGAAAGTTTCTATCATGTTGGGCACAAACGAACCCTGGGGGGAGGCCACAACACATCTGGACCGACTGTAATGTGTCGGGCTGCAAAACTCAATTCATTTCGGGGTTATCTAAGCGGGGTGACAACACACAAGGCTGCATTCCCCCACTTATTGTTATTCAAATCAGAGGAGACGGCACACAATAAGAGAGCGAGAGGGCTCCTGGGATCTCAGCACAGACACGCAGACACGCACAAGAAAAAAACGAACTCAGACACACGGATACTTGTGCAAGTGGCAAAACTTCCCTCATTCCCTTGCTCTTTTATACACAGAAGTAAACACACCACACACACACACACACACACAGACAGGGTCCTTAGGGGGATCCTCTCGGCTGCTTTAACACTGCTACACAATAGGCAGTGAGGGCAGGACAGGAAAAGGGAGGTGGGACATGAATAAATCATGCCTTTAGGCCACACAGGACACAGCATAAACACACACACCCAAATAACACAACAACACGACGGCATCAAACAAATCAAAAGAAAAGTATGCCAGTCGTAACCCACACACACCACTTTGACACACAAGGTGTTGTTTCTCTCTCTTTCTCACACGCACACACAAACACAGAGGGAGAAAAAGTTGGACTCCAACGTGCCAATAGGATGGGGAAAGTCAGCTGGCCAGAGTTCATACACTCCGTCTCTCTCTGTGTCAAAGCTACAGACGCACAGAAAGACACACACATTCATGCTGGTCTGAGTCAGGCAGACAGGGGAAAGGTAATGCACACTGAAGTCGTCATGTCTCACACTGTAATCAGCAGCATTATGGCTCCTGTAATTACCTCTAAACATTCATTTGGCTAATAACTTGAGCTCTGTGTGCCATATACGGGAGAGGTTTGGGAACAGTAGAGGTCCGAAGACAAACTGTGACGCTGTCAAAACTCAGGTTACCTCCATGCTACTACGTTTTCAAACTGAAACGATCCCTGTTCACACAAACCATTTGGCTCCATATCAGTTTTAATCCCTGTTCGTGCTAACATGCTTGAAAACAGATATCACGTGACCACTCACACACACACACTGAACACGTGTGTTGCTGTTAGCAAAGACAACTGGGGCAGCAGGCCGAGGCTAATGCCGGTTGTTTTCTTCCAGACGGAGATCACGTGATAAGAGCCTGAAGAATTTCACGAAGAGGGTCTACGTCATATTTCCCAACAATCTCAGTTTCTGCCCGTCGACTCCAGAGTCCACAGTTTTAAACAGGGACAGCAGCAGTTCCAAACTTATCCGTTTCAGCGGCTCTGAAACTCAGGAGTACTGTGGACGCCAGGTGTATCCATAGCAGAGTTGATGTGTTCTCAAACAAAAACATAGTACTGTAGTATGGATGGAGCCTCAGACACAGGCCTCTCTTTTCAATACATTCAGTCTCACTAGCACTTGATGAAAAAACTAACTTACAATCAAAGGTGACGCAAAAATCCGTTAATGCTTTCTTTTGATTTTGAAAAGCTGGCTCTCAAAAAGAGAGAGAGAGCAAAGTCAACAAACTGCCTCTTAAGGCGAGTAGATCCATGTGTGACCGTTCAGAAACACGTTATTTGGCAGCGACAGCAGTTTCTCCAGTCGGGTTCACTGACTCCAGTCAGCGTGCTGCGTTTTATGGAACAACTACTCTTCAGCACAAACTCAGTGCCTCAGCTTAGTGAGTGAGCTGTGGAGCCTCGGATTGGATTTGCAGGTTGTCTTCTAATTTAATGCCACACATATTCCTGTGGAGGTGGACAAGCCCTGACTGACAGCTTGTGTCAGGTCACTTTACGCAAACTTACTGGACTAATAAAAAAAGCCACCACCACCTAATTATAATCATAATGATAACAACAACAACAACAAGGAGGAAGTAGAAATGAATATGACCGCCCTCAGTCCTTCAAGGAAGAAATGACGAGTGCTTCGGGGAATTATTAAAGTGCAACACTCTTTCAGTTCAAACTAAATTACCTGAGCACTATTAATACAGGAGTAGAGATCTCTTTGCACTGTTAACCACACAAGCCTCCTCACAAACTTCACCACCACTCAGCTCATCTTGTCGTGACAGGAAGGGGGTTGCAACTCTTTCTAGCCAGCCCCATGCAATTAGCATTGACTGAAAGGTAGAGTATTCCCCGGGGACACAGCTGCTCCACACTTCAGTCCAAACACGAATAGTTCAGATTGTGTTGTGCACATCATTGTACTGTGATGTCATGCGGTTGCATCAATTACAGTAACTACTCACACGCACAGACATATTTTGCACACATTTAATCTGTGTTCCTGATGTCTCCCTATTTGACTTATGATTACTCCTCTCCACACTGTTGACTCCGGCTCAGTCACTCTGTGTGTGTATGTGTCCCTCCCTCCCTCCCTCCCTCCCTTTTCCCAGCGTCACTCACTGACCTAACAAAGCCTCTCCACAGTCTCCAGCCTGACCCAATAACCTGCATGCCTCCTATCTGCTGGAGACGAGCAGCTATAAGCTCTCATCTGAGCCGCGGCGAGGGGCAGCAGTGCGGTGGCACATGTGAGTCAACAGCAGCTTTGTGTGATGAACAAAAGCGCCTTTGCAGTTGCTGAATTTGTGAAATTATTTTGGCACAAACCTTTATTTTAGAAATGCATGCACTTAAGATTGCCATGTTGGCCTCTTATATATATATATATATATATCAAATGAGAAATAAAGCTAAACCTAACTAAACGTAAATCAGTGGCGGGTCCAGGGATGGGATCGGAGGACACTGAATTCTAAAAACAAACTTGTCACTTAAAATTAATCCTAATAAATATTATGACAAATTACGTTTTTGAAGAACACACTGTGCTAGAACAATTTTCAAAACATGTTCAATCACGCTTGACTTTAAACAAAGCTATTGAGCCGACAGAGAACAGGGAATTGACTTCAATGTGCACCTCAATGAAGTGAAGGGAATTGTGCATGGATGAAACATAATGTCAATTGTGGCCGCCGATTTAGAAATAGAATAGATCTGCCACTGGCATACATAATAATAATAATATCCAAAAATGAAACTTACCCCTTGGTTTCCTTTGAAACAAATGGATGGTTGATTTGGCAAAGTTCCCTGAGAGGAAGAAGCAGAAAAAACAAACAATTATCATGTAATGTGATAAAGTGTGATTTGAACTCATAGAACAGGTCATGCCAGTGAGGTGTTTAATGGTCCCAGCTCATTACTAACAAGTGGATCAGTCAGACTTCATGGGGAAGGCTTCCCAGCAGACAGCTGAGTGTTTCCCGACAGGCACCGGGCTCAGACCTGGTGTGTGTCCCTCACACACACTCACGTAGCCTCACACGTTCAGCAGGTTAACACACAAACACACAAGTGAACTAGTCGGAGCTTCTCTAGTTCAACTAGTCGCCACACACGAAGACAGCTGACCAGAGAGTGAAACAGCGATGGAGGAGCAAAGAAGCCCCACTTGTCAAAGTTGTCTCCTGATGACTCCACGTCCTCACACTGAACACACACAGGTACCTTGAGGTTCTGGTGAGCCTCCAGAGCTCGGAGAGCCGTGTCCGTCAGCTTGACGTGGAGCAGCGTCCTGCCGGAGCCGCCCCGGCTGCAGAGCCCGTAGAGCTGCTCCTGCCTGAGAGAAGCCATCTCCGGCTGTTCCGAGCCTCGACTCAGAGCTGCTTCCACCCGCCGCTGCCCTGACGTCACGCTGCGAGGGCGGGGCCACGGCGACAACACCACCAGTGACCTGTGTGTGTGTGTGTGTTTGTGTGTGTGCGTGTGTGTGTTTGTTTGTGTGTGTGTGTGTGACTGTATTTATACATGCTGGGATAAACTCTCATCAGTTGAACAAACTATAAAATGATTTCCTATGGGTTTTTTTCACTCACATGTTCATATTTGTTTTATTTATTTGGATCAGAGTTTCTCAAAATTACAAGATAGAACATTCCCTGGGGACCTTTTCATTTGTCCCTTGGAAAAATCTCCTTGACATGTACATGCACTGAACTGTGGAGAACCTGTGTGTGTATATGTGTGAACACAAAAGTCCCAGTGGCTGCCTCCTGACTCTCTCTGGCCAGCCACCTTGTAAAAAGTGCACAGAATGTGCTGAAGGGGCCGTGTGAGAACACAGCAGGAGATCTGATGGGGCGTGTTGATGACGTCTTCTAGCTTGCGACAGACACAAACATGAATAAAATAGAAAGCAAACAAAAACACAACCTGTGACATCCTGTCTGTGCCTGCTGCTCCACCCTTTGCATGAATCTCTGGTGGATTTGTTGCTGTTGTGAACGCTACTGAGCGGAGAATCTCCTGCTGTGTTCTTCATGTGTGAACGGAAACCTCTGGAGAAGGTGGGGGCCCAACTCTCTGAAGTTCCTCCGGAATTCATGTCTGAAAACCGCCTAGGAACATATTGGACATATTTTAAAAATATCTTCACCATGTCAACACAGAATACCTATGACCATTTTGATGTATGAATCTGAAAACTTTTCACAGACACCCTAGCACAAACCCCAATTTGAGAAAAACTGATTTGGTTCATCGGATTAGTTGTTTCTGGTGGAGTTGCTCTCAGACATGCAATGAACTCCAGAGCTTTATATAAAATAATCCAGAGGGGCTGGATGAGAGAACACAAGTCAGGTGCCTCGGACATAATAATAGAATGTCTGGAAAATGTCAGAGTGAGCTAATGTGAGGAAATGTTGCAATTAATTGGGCATGTGGAAGACATTTCTAACAAGTGACAAACACAAAACTAAAATAAACAAGATTATCTCAGGATGACAACTGATGCTTGTCACCTGCTCTGCCACTCCCCAAAGACACTTTCAGCATTATTACCGGCCCACAACTGTCTTTGTTCATCTAATCAACTATTTTAACGAAGCCCTGTGAGTCAACTGTTCGCTATCGGCCCGCCAGTAAAACACAGACACACAAAGTCCGAGAGGGTAAAAACAGTGATGCATTCAGCAGCCATGGAGCCTGGGATTTCCCACGGTGGAGACCAAAACAAAGCTAAAAGCTGAAAGTATTTTGAACTTAAATTTGCCAGATGGAGAGAGATGTGAGTGGGAGTGCTTGCTCAATGTGTTAAGAGCCTAATGTTAGCAAACACAATCTCTATGACCCTATCACATGTGTCAGTGTTGGTTTAATAGCTTGTTCCTCTGGTCCCATTCGACCAAAATCACTGAATAGTGATTTACATAAGAAAACATAGAACCCGATATCCAGGCCATGCACAGTATTTATAAATTATAAATTACAAGCTAGCTTAGGGATGTTATTGAGACCAACACATTTCAGAGCTTTAACGTAAAACCATTCATTGAAATTCCAATTACAAAACAGTATCTCATTCTTCAGCCATTTCAGCCTGTTATATTAACTTATACACATCATGTAGCATTTTCTGTGACAAAGACTGGTCTTTTTGTGATGAAGGGTGGAAAAATCTCCAAACCTTGAAAAAGGTTATATCGCAGCTCTGATGCATGTCACCAAAAACATGGTGAAGAAGTGTGTCACCAGACAGCCTCCGTTGTGACCTTAACCTGGCAATCAACAAGGTCAGGCAGGAGGAAACCAGTTGATCAACATTTCTTGATGAATAGCAGTGCATGTTAAATGTGTCACCCATAATCCATGTGTCAGTGTCCCTGTTAAATGATACAACCATCACATAACCTGGCAATGAAACAGGACTGTAGGGAAGAAAACCTTTAACAATCTGTGAAGGAGACCTGATAATTAGGTTAAAGTCTTAGTAACAGGAATACTTTGCTGATGTAAATGTTGTTTGAACACATTGTAGATAAGCTCAATCAGCTAATTTGTTTATCATAGACAAATCCTGCAGTTATAGTAGCAACAATGTAGCCAGGTTTATATTCCAAGACACCCATCCAATGCATAAAAACACATTTTAGATGCCACATAGTTTAATCAAATAATATTTAACAAGGAATGAGATAACATTTTGTCTGTGAAGAATTGGATGCTCACGTAGACTGTGTATGCTTATTCAATATTTTCTACAATTCAATATTTACAGTCATAGAACACTGGCTGTAAAATCACTACAAATACAGGTCTTTGGGAAAAGAGCAAATACTTCAATACACAAAGGGAAATGTAAGGCAGTCGTCAGCAGTGTGGCCTCACACCAAGAGGGTTCAATGTTTGAATGCTGGTGGAGTTTGTTATGTTCTCCACTGCTTGCGTGGGTTTTCACAGTGAACTCATGGTTTCCTCCCACCGTCCACAGACATGCAGGCTAGGTTAACTCCCCGTAACTGTAAATGTGAGCGTGCATGGTGCATTGTGTGTCTCTATATGTCAGAACGGTAAAATACTCTTTGTTTGTATCCCATGTTTTTCCTATTGTCACTGTGCTCCAGGAATTGTTACCGAAAAAGAAGAAGCAGATGAATGTATGGTTAACTTTGATCATTCCTAAAATGGAAAATCCCTGTCAATAATTGATGGGGTCTCATTGTGTAAAGATTGTTTTCACATTGTGCTATAGTGATCACAAAAAGTAAAAATTCGGCCACTATTACATTTACTACTGCAATACAAGCTAAGATGTACAAGCTGAATACATATTGTTGAATGAACAGACACTCAAAAAATAATCAATGCTGTGGTTTAATTGTTTATTTGCTATTAATACTTTTATTATGCGTTTATGAGAACAGCCATATTGAGTTCATAGGAAAATAATAGAATGAAATTGAACAATGTAAATATTCAAACAATTCGAAAAAAACATTATAGAATATATATAGAAAACAATTAAATTATGCATTTTCTGGTGGACTTCTTTAGGGCTTAAAAAGGAAAAAGGAGTAAACGAGCAACAATTACTATGTGGGTCAGTTTTCAAATAGTCCTTGAGGGAAAAGATGCTTATCCATGGAGTTAATGGGCTTAGCTATCGTTATTTTTGCCGGTCTGTCCAACTTTCCATTGTCTTGACCCAGCGGCGAGTGAACAGGAGCAGGAGCAGCTATAGACACTGCAGACCGGTTCTCTATTACAGAAACTGATATGTTTGAGTTTACGAGTCTCACAGCCCAGAAACATGACCGAGCCCAAACCACAGCAAACCTAAGCAACTTAAGTGTTTGCATAACGGGGAGAAAGCCAACAAGTGATGGTGGACGTTTGCAAAGCAGATGAGTCTGACATGTAAGCCTATTTGGCTAAATTGCTAAGCTACTCCCTGAATGAAAGTACATAATAGGAGGGGGGAGGGGTTACTGGAGGTCGACAGAGAACAGGTGGTGCTGAACCTTCATGTCATGCCTCACCTCCATGAATCTGGGATTTGGAATAAAAAGAAATCCTCTTTCTCCTCTCTCTACTGATCATCACGCAATTCTCAACCATATGTGCTGTGCATTCAGCCCTGAGCCCTAGATACTGAGTAATAATACTTAAATACAGCAGTTCTCTCCCCCTCCCACTGATGCATGTGTGGGTCTCAAGTCGCTCCTCCAACAGCATAGCGGTGGGAGATTAACGCAGCCCCTCCCTCGTCTTTACCTGGCTCATCTGTCTCATCCACTCATTGTCTGTGGGTTGCCATCTGCTGCATGGGAGAGCGCTAATGCAGAGCGACCCCTGGGGAGTGACGTTTCCCACCTGAGGTCAATGACTCAGGACACCTGCAACTGGCAAGAAGTGCAGCTCGTTCACAGTGTGTTATTGTCCCTCCTGTTTCCTTTCTTTAGTGCAGAGCAGTCAGAGTTCAATCCATTACATTACCACCAAGGGTTATATAATCCAGACTACATCCCAGCCTCACAGACACAACACCATGGTCTGTGAAACATTATGTGTCTAGGTTATGGCCCGGGCTGTGGAGGAGGAGAGAGAAGAAGAACAGATGCTCAGGATAAATATTTGTCTATAAATTCCAATAACATGATGAAATATCTATGTGAAAAAGCGTAATATATTTAAACTAGTGTGAGAAGATACAGATCCATCTTAAACATAGACCTTTAAAATATTTAGCACTTTAGTGTATTCATTCAAATAAATAGCCTAATGCTCCAGATTCCTGAAGATTCAAACGCATCATAATTGATATAGAATCTTTATTTATATTTACAGCATCTAGATAGATAGATAGATAGATAGATAGAGTACTTTATTCATCCCCGAAGGGAAATTAAGTTGTCATAGCAGCCGGTATATTTGAAGACAATAAAATACAATCTACTCTCAAACGATTGACCAGTCTGTGTCTGGTTCCCAATACTTTCAGATTATCTGTCTTCCATGGATCAGGAGGAGGGGGGTTCAGCTATGGTCTTAGTCTATGCCACAAAACCAGAGTTTTATTTGTTGTTGTTGGTCATTTTTCTAACATGTGTCGTTCAGCTCCAACCCACACGAATCCAAGTAACATCACTTGAGGCAATTCATAAGACTTCGTACATTTCGTAAAGTGTGAACAAACACTGATGTGTAAAATCAACACTTCGAACATAACCAAACAGGTTGTTTTTCTATATATGACCCATAGGGGGGTTGCCGTGATAACAACAATATTGATGCTGCTGAACCATCACAGTTCAGTTCAGGCATCAAAACACACGTTTTGTGGGAAATATAATGGTTGATTGGATAATGTTCAGATTTAACATGTTTATCTGTTCTTTGAATGACTGAAGCAAGATAACACCAGTGGAGTCAGCACGATGTTGCGGGTGGATGGAAGATGTACAAAACACACAATTTTCTCACCAAACACTGGGCATCGCATCCGGGCTCTTGTGTGTGTTTCGGTTTAGGCATCAGAAGCACTTTTGTGTTAAAGGTAAAAAAGATATAAACATTATTCTTTGAATATTAAACTAAAGCTCTAAACTTTTTTCTAACCTTCATCAAGTGCAGTGAGTGCACAACCATAAAAAGATCTTCCATAAAAAGTTTAATAACGCTGTTGTCACTTCAAGTACATTTTTATCTAATCAGACTTCCTCATTTGCTCCCGTCCTTACTACCACACCAATAAACTTGTTGCAAATATGACATATGGGTTCATTTTCTCAAAGGACAGTCTCGAACATATTGCACACATTTTATGTTAGATTAGTTTAAAGTTCTACAAATGTGACTGGTATAGATTCAAACAGCCGCCGTGATTACATTAAATACTGGCAAGTTTTCACAGGTTGTGGTTAAAAAGTTGTGAATGCAGATATATATTTTGTTGAAGTGAAAAAGGAAGAAGGATGTGGTTTTGGTGTAACTGACTTATCTGATGAGGGTTTCTCACTGGCAGACTGTAGAAAGAGTGTCTCCGGGCACAGATCTGTTTTCACCTGATGGAAATTCCTCTTTTAAATGTATTTTAGACACTGACTTGTCCATGATTGATATTTCCCAGCAGCATGTGTGAGGTTTGTAAATGAGCATGATGAAGGAAGTACATGTAAGATAAGATAAGATCATCCTTTATTCGTCCAGCAATGGGGAAGTTTGCAGGATTACAGTAGCAAGAGTCAAAATAGGCCTCAGTAAGTAATAAGTAACAGGCAATACTTAAGGGCAGAGAATATAGAAAATATAGAAAAATATGAATGTAAACAAACAAATATATACGGTGTAAAAACTGGAAAATATGTGCAGTGTGAGAATAACTCCCCATCAGTGTGAATGGATTAGACATGAACTATCATCATGTTCTCTGGCATTTAAAGAGGTTGATAAATGTACCCTGCTGGCTTGGTGACTGGTTTTGCACATCTGACTTACATGATTGTCAATATGAGGAGTGTTATCACATGTGTCAAGACATGCAACACACCCACTTGTGTACAGTGTGTGCAGCACGACATTTCATTCATAATTTTGTAAAAGGGGACATGATATCAAACTGTACTATATACAATTTATGTATATATATAGTTTTAAAGTTCTATTAAAAGTTTTATGTTCTAGTCTGAAGTTGGTACAAATCATTTATACACAAAGGTGAAGTAAGATATGTTCATTCTATAGGGTTTCAATAATCATACTAGTAATACACATTTTTATAATTTGTAAACCTAAATACCAAACTTTATTTTATCTAAAAAAGTCTCAAAACTTCACAAACAACTGTATAAAAGTGGGTGAAAAATGTCAAGACTTTAAAGTTACATTTTAAAAATATTTAGAGTAGACAATCAAACCTATCTGAGTCAAGGTGAGTTATGTAACATTTTGTTTTGTGTTTATTATTCTTTGTGTTACTTTCATTATGTTAACAGAACAAAAAAATTAATAAACAGAGCCAAAACAAAAGAAATATCTTTAGAAAGTTAAATTGCCCCACCCCAAATTTTACAGAAACAACAACTGTACTAAAAAAAAAAAAGTAAATTTTTTAAGCCAGAGAGTAAAAACGAAGAATCCTGATATCGTTGCATCACGTTAGACTCAAGGACTGTGTGTCAAAGGAATTTCAAGGCTGTGTGTTACTTGAAAGGCTTGTTGGCAGTAGAAAGCTCTGAGGACTCTTCATCTCACACTGAAAGCTGCCGTCGGTAGTCAGGGGGGTTTCCAGAAGCTGTGATGAGGCAAATCTCACAAAACAAATACAGTAAAATACAATTTGGTACAACTAAGGAATCTTATCAAGGATTATTGTTTGCTCTTTTATGCATACAAAATTAGTATCATGATCTCCTCAGCTGGGGCTGCCTCAGACAGATTCAGAGCTACTATGGTAAGGTGGCTCAAAAAGGAAATCGTGCTGAATCTGTCACACATAGAGCCGGATCCAAACTATCAACCTGATGATTTCACAGTGCAGCGACTGAGCTCCCACCGACTGATCCAAAAACATCAGAAAAAACAAAACAGAAAAACATCTGGACCTGGTGAGTCGACTGTAACCGCAGAGCAGGAGGCTTATTCAGCACAGTCTGAGGATTATATCCACATCTGAGATTCGCACATTTGTTTTCACTGTCTTCAAAGCAAAGGTGGCTGCAAACTTTCCCACAAAGAAACACAATCAGCTAAGAGTCAGCTTCTCATTCCCTTTGTGTAAATGTGTGTTCATTTTTGTGCCATCACACACGCACACACACACTCATTCACACGCATGTACACGCTCGTTGCTAAGCAGACCCAGGTGTTTGGTGTTTTATTGAGATCACAGGCTCATTCCACGCATGAAAAGAGACAGCAGTCAAACAAGAGCTGCCTCTGTGCTGTCCCGACCTGAACAACATCCTCATAACATCACTTGTGCAGAGTCTTTATAACAGCAAGGAGTCAATGCTGAAAAATGGAAGATGCATTTATTCAATCTCTCATACTGTTTTTAATTCCCTGTTCTTAGTGTAATCGCTTTACCACCAACAGGAAAGTCCCTGTAGCAGTGGGATAGTTAATGTGTTTTTCAGCATAATTAGCAGAACTGGACTTTTTTGGATTAAAATATCACTCTAGTCTGGTCTGGTCTAGTCAAAACCAGCTACTTACAATAGACAACAATAATGGCGCCTGCCACTGAAACAGGATTGGGTAATTGGGAGCAGAGGCTGGGTGATCCAATAAAAGTCAGACACCAGACGACTGGAGCATTTATAGCGATGGACCAGGACCGGGTTGTGTCTTTGAAATAATGTTTTGACGGAGCAAGGAAACGCAGTGAGCGGACTTTCCCAGAAGTGCCACAAAAATCCAACTGTAGTAAGTATCATTTCTGGAGTCTATTCTCTGAAATGAGCAATAAAGTGTTTCAGTTTTGGATCAGGAAACATATGAGACATATCTGTTCAAACAGTTGTGATTGGGAGGAGTGAAAATCTGATTAACTGGGACCAAAAACAGCAGGAGTAGCTCTATGAGTAACCACAGAGAAAATCCTCTTTCATGCTAGTGGATGGGACATGGATCACATTTAAAAAAATCAAAGTACATGTCAATTTATTTTCTGTCAAAGATGGTTTCTATCATTTTAGTCAGTTCTTATCACACTGATTTACAAGTGTTCATGGTTCTGATGAGTTTGGTCGAAATGAGTTATTTGATGCTATAAAAACCATAAAACTATAAAATCTCATGATGGCAGCATTTGTACCTTGAAAATTTAGGCTTAATTTCTGGATATTGGGAGAAAGTGGAGCCACGTCATCCATCTTTATTTACACCTTTGGTCTTTTCTCAGTATTGAATACAACTCATCAAAACAAATAGATACATCTTTTCTTGTCATTTACTAGCACTGTTTCTGTAATCACTTTATTAAACACTATGCATGTGAAAGTTTAGGTCCGGCTAGTCTGAGAGCCACTAAGCACACAGTGCAGCATACAGCACAACTTCATCATTGCTGCTGATGACTGAGAGTGGAAGATAAGATGTTGTATTTCAGAGACAGGGTGGAACAAGCATTATCCTGCTCAGACACTAGCTCTCCTCCTTCCATGGTCCGTCTGTGACAGATGAGCAGAGGCAATTAAGGTCACCGTGCTCTGTAGGCGAGTTACAATTTCCTGTAGTCGTCAGTTCAGTTGACCATGAGTAAATGGTAACAGCAGACAACAATAAAAACACACTGACGACACACTGGTCTATATATTTGTTTAACTTGAATCGGTTTCTTAAATCATGGTCAAATAAGGCAAAATATTCACTGCAATAGATTTTTATGTACTAGTACAATAAAACTGTGGATCTTTAGAAGATCCAGAAAACTATAATACTTGTGACGAGTACATTCAAGGGGAGTGTAAATTTAATGACATGGGTTGAATTAAAGCTGCTATAAAGAATAATGGCTTTGAGTCAAATGACTGTGTAATGTGAAAAGTGTTTCAAGAAGCGACAAACACACAGAAAACTGACACCCAACTCAGCTTTTAGTTGGTGCCATGGAGTGTGTTTGTGTCTTTCAGCTACAGATGTACTGTCCATCTGCCCTGTTTCCAGTCATTCTCAGTAAAAAAAATTATATTCTTCCTGGCAGGGAGAGAAAAATTGATATTTTCGCCAGGAAGTGATGGAGAAAAGGAAATATCTGACTTCTGTTCATCAGATGCCCAAAAGGATGGCTCAGAAGGAAATGTTGCTTTGTTTCTGCTTAATGAGGAAAGAAGTAACTCCAGCCAAACCTACAATGCAAACTCAAACAGGACAAAGACATTATGTGCTTTTCTTAATACAATTGAACATTTTGCACCTATAATATGCTCTTAGCCTTGTTTGGTCAAAAACCTGCTTGGCAGATTTCAAATAATGATGTCTTGAAACGAGGCCATGAATTACTCGACTCTCATAACAGAAAGTGTGTTAAGTATTCATCATTATCCTCATTACACTGGCTTTTAGATCTGATGAGCCCTGGGAACAGTGATAAGGAGAAACCTGTACCCTTCATAATGTTTGTCTCCTTGTGTTCACTTAGGGAAAAGGCACTGTGGATATTTGTCACCCTTCAGACCAACAATAATGGGCTTTACTGTACAGAACCAGGCAGCTGAACTCAGTCCCCTCTGGTCGTCTCAAGATGGGTAAGGCGTCCCCATGTGACTTGCCACTCAGCTAATTGAGGCCTGGTAAAGGCCAGTTGCCATGGAGGAGACTCCCACACCAGGGATGCTACTTTTAGAGTCTCTCTTTTGGGAAAAAATAGATTCACGTTGAACATTTATATTTGATTTAAATATTTGCAGAGGAACAGTAGACATGCTCAATTTGTTGTATGGAGCATTTCTTTTCTATTCATAGCTTATTACTAATAGAAAAGTATGAATAATTATATGATCAATTATAACTTTCCACTTGTCTGATATAGCATGTAAGGGTTTGAAATTTCCACAATTTGCCAATATTGAAAATCCGACATACATACTTCTAATCATGATCCACCGGGGCTGTGGAGGTGATCTTCTCTCTCCACCTCTCTTTTTTCATTTGGATTTTTATTCCATCACTTTTCATGTTTTACTTTAAATGCAGTAAATGCATGATGAACAATTTGATTTGAATTTTCATAGCAAACCAACCAACAGTTGCTTAGACATTTTGTTCAAAACCACAAATGTGGGCCTGTTGGTGGCACTATAAGGAAGGGTCCAGGGTTTTGAGGTCATCAACCATGTGTGTCTATGCAATATTCAATTTATATATTTTCTACTGTATGTGCCAAACTTAGTAGTAAGTAACAATTTATTTAGGCTGCAGATATTTATGGTATGAACGAGCACACCATCAATCTAGTCACCCCTATATTCTCAGCTAATGCAATGGCTCAGAAAATGTCTGTTACCTTGGCAACCATTTAAAAACACATAATCTGGACAATGTCATGATTTCATTTCATTATTGTAATAAGACTGGTCTCCATGTGCCCATTTTGCTCAGCACATTGACAAAGTGAGCAATGACAATGTTAAAAACAGCACTATGGCTTTTTCACAGAGTCAAATGTTTTAAATAGAGTAAAAATAATTCAAGTAACTTTGCGGGTTTGTTGAATCAACAGCACTTATTTTGTGCTGTTTCTAGTGAGTTACAAGTGACTCAAACCCCGGACATAATCCTAAACAAACACACCAGGAGACACTTGAAGTGTGCGTCTGGTGTAAATGACAAACAAAGCAGGATTTTCTCCATGAATGAATGTTGTAGTTCCATTGCAAGTGGGAGGAGATTGAATTGAGCCGTATCAGGTCATCAAGTGTAGCTGCACACTGCAACATAGCTGTACGTAGCCTGACGTTAAATGAGGCTGATTTGTGGAGTGTGTGTGTGTGTGTGTAATATGAATGATGCGTGTGTTATAACAATAACCACTATCAGACATGATTGCAAAGTGAAATCTGAATAAAATATATTTGTATGTGAAGAATTTTGTGAATTTTGTATGTGTGTGTGTATGCGTGTGTTCCCTTGTTCTTGTGAACCTGACTTGAGTTCTATAAGTGTACTTTTTGTACACTCAAAAATGTCCATCCGTGCTCCTGTCAGGGAAATTCAACCCGGCCTAATCTCCACCCTTGCTGGATTGTGCTCAGTGTTTCCACAGCACAGGGTCAACCGGTGCAACATCTGCACTTCAGGAGAAATTACCTCGACTTGCTGGTGCCTCCTATTGTCCCCAAATGACTTTTGATCAAGTGGACTAGTTCCCCTCAGGCTTTGTCGTTAGACCTCAGGTAGAAGTTGAAAAAGTGGGTCTAGTGAAACGGCATTCAAGTCAGGTGAGACGGGACTGAAAAAGATAAAGACGAAGAAAAGCAGAAAGGTTCTTTTGTCTGGCTTTATCTCTCCCTCCTCCACCTCCCTTTTTGTCCTGAAACAGGTGGACTTAGTAGAAGGGCTCAGTTAGTATTTTATTGTTGATAACAGAGGCTCAGTTAGGTATTTGACAGAAAGAGAAGAAAAGAAAGGGAAACATTCTGTGTCTCATCCATGTGATCAAACCCAACACCACTTAAATTGTCCCCCATTCTATTCATGTCATCACTGGAAAATGCAGAGCATCACTGTGTCAGAGGACAAAGAAATCATGTCTAACCTAATTTCAACACTCTTGACCTTCAGTAGAGTTGTGGAACTGCCAGTCTTTGGTCAAACTCATTCCTGCCTGTGCTAAACCGCTATCTGTTGATCTGCTGCTGCTCACTGAGTCTTGGATCAAATCAGAATATTCTGCTACTCCAGCTGTGTTATCCACTAGCTACATATTTTCCCATACGTCCCACCAGTTTGGCCGAGGAGGTGGGACTGGCCTCCTCATCTCAAACAAATGGAAATTCACTCAGCTGTTGCCTCCAAACAGAAACCCCTCTTTCGAGTGCCATGCTGTTATGATGATTCCCCTGGTAAAAGTCTCTGAGGTTGTCAGTTACTGTTCAACTTGACAAAATGGACAATTTTGTGTTTGAGCTGGCTAGGCAGACTATTCTCTAACATTCGAACATCAACTATCTCAACATTGCCTCTTCGTCCCTCAACCCAACCAAGGCTGTGAGAAACGTTGGTGAAAGCTTTCCTTCTCTGACTAGGTTGTATCTGTCTCTCAGTCAGGTCGCTTTGTGCTGTACAACATAAGAAATATCAGGCCTCATTATGCCACCCTGCTCTTGGTACAGGTCGTCGTTATCTCTCAACTCGAATACTGCAATGGCCTTCAGACCGGCATCCCTTCATGTGCAGTGAAACCCTCGAATGTGCGGTGGTGCATCTAGTCTTCAATCTGCCTTAAAGGGCACGTCTCACTCGACTGCTCATCAAACTCCACTGGCTACCTATGTCTGCAAGGATTAAATTCAAGTCACTAATGCTTTCGGCCTGTACTCCAGACATTTATTCTATGTGAGAACTCAAATGTCAGAGTTTTTCCTGCCGGCCCTCTAGTAAAATATCTATAAAATGACGTTTCCAACACGTGACAGATGCTAAACTAAAAAACAACAAAACACATATCTAGGATGAAAAATAGGAGCATATGAATATTTATAGTAATGTATATGAGAACGTATTTTTCCCAAAATGTTCTCAAATCTGGGAACAAGGTATAAAAGTTGATAATACGGTACAATACATCAGAATACATACATACAATAGAATACAATACAATACAATACATTTATTTTGTAAGGGGGGGCGCTGTAAAATATGCTCTTGCTGTCATGAAATGGAGGCTTTGAGGAGAGAAGAAAAACACATGTACTGTAGGTTGCAATACAGCATGTGCAACATAATCATTTCACAGGCTCATGTCAAAATTAGCTCCAACAATCTAGGCACAAGGGACATTAGGCCGATGCAGAAGATGGGATCAGCAAGGCCCATCAATCATTGACGACAGCAAGCAGGACTCTGGCAGCGTGATGGATGACAGCGGTGAAATGAGACAGAGAAGGAATGCTCTATACAGTTTGTCACACTAAGTTTATACTGGCACACATCAGTGCTTCAACACATCATGATCAGCGCTAGCACAGACAGCTCTAAACAGGGTAGCCCATGCCAAGGGCTTCGCAATAAAAAGGTGGAGGAGGAATGAACAGTGGTTGTCACCTTGCTTTTGATATGATAATTTGTTTTAATCATTTCACAGCACATGATAGACAAACAGCCATCAAACACATATGATGTAGCGGCAAAATGAACTATTTACTTAAATGTGACCATGTAAAAGGATGTCTGTCAATGAGGAGTCAGTATGGAAAAGGGCAGGAGGTGAAGAGGGCAAAGACTCCTTGTGTAAATGTAAAATGCCACAGTTAAATATAGTATCGAAATCTAACTTCTTCCTCCCCATCACCTCCCTTTGATTTAACTGCACGCAGGGCAGGCAACACTGGGAGCTGCTGAGCTCCAGAGCAGCAGGCACATGAGGACAGCTTTAACATTTAGAGGCTTTGTAAAACAGTCAACATTGTCAAAATTACCAGGTGGTGATAAATGCACTGGGAGACCAAAATAGTTTGCTTTAAGCAGGATGCTGTCACCCGAAGCAGCTGTGGGCAAAACGAGTCGCAGTCAGACATCCTGGGCTGTTCTGTGTCGCCAGCAGCCCAATAAAGTGACCACAGTGTTCGACACGCTGTCCTACACACTGTTAAAGTCTTCACGCTGCAGCACACTTGTGGCTCAAAGAGGACATGGCTGTTTATACATTTAATCCTCTGTTTGCAATGGCTGATGTTAAGATTTCAGTTTCTCAATGTGTATGGGGGTCGGCAAAATGACACAATTATCAAGGGACGCTCCACAAACAACTTTAATCCCAGAATAGAAAACTCAATCTTTCCTTTGTGTCCAGAGCATGAGATTTTAAATATGGTGAAAGACTATTCTGAGGCATCTGACACTGGCTTTTATGACCTAATACCATAGACCGTCCCGCCGTCGAGAGAAGGAGCAAAGATATTCAGAGTACGAACTTTGCTATCTTGCAAAGACGTCATCTGTGCAGGATTGGTTGGGGAACAGGGCTGCTGTAGTGAGGTCCCCCTGATGTCCACACTCAACCAATCACGTGTCAGTCTCATCTGTCAATCATTTGACTCTGTTTGTACAGCATCAAAACACTAATTAAAACCAAACTTAACAGAACACTTACCAATTAATTGCATGGAGGAGGTGGGCTTTGTGGCCTATACTGCAGCCAGCCACCAGAGGGCGATAGAAATGCTCTGGATTCACTTTTTGGCTGCTGCAATTGTTGTCCATTTAGTCCGTCAAACCCCTGCAAAATTATATTTTCAGAAGCAGCAGCTGTAATTCCTGTTTTTTGCTAATAAGCAGTTGTTATCATGCTAACGTCTCCTCAAGTGGAACCTCAAAGAGTGGAGCGATGTCTGCATTATTTACTCCTGACTGCAGTGACTGAGTGTTTTTGTCAGGTTAAAATAAAGCCTCCTGTAACTGCAACATAAAAACTAGAGAAATAAGAAGCATATCCGCTCACTTACAATGTGTTATTATCATATTTTATCCTGTATATGAACATCTGGCATGAGCATATGAATAGATTACTGGTCATAATGATTTTGACCTCAAGGTTTTGATGAAAAACATGACAAAAACACTGGGCTTGACTTGTATCACTTACAGTAAGTTAGAGAAGGAATAATTTGCAGAGACCTGCAGACCAAAACAAACTTACAGCACATAATCAAATCCAAAAAAGATCTTCTTCACCCAAACACACGGTTTGACTCGACAATCACCCCAGCAGCAGTTTGATGGCTCATTGTTTTCAAACAGCAATTATGTCCCTAAAATATAGTATTCGTCTTTCAGCAAGAAACCCAACCCAGTCATCGTTCTCTTCCCACAGCTGAATAACCTTTATTCCTTTCCCCAACCATGGACTCACGTTTCCAGCTTCCCTTTAAAAAAACAGTTTATTTATAAATGTTTACTTCATGCAATAAAAAATCTTATTTTAAACCAAACCTGTGGTGTTTATGACATTGTTAGCAGAAACTCGTGACTTTATCTTGAAATGAAACGTGCTGACTTTGAAACCACTCATCATGGAGTTGTTTGGGGCTACAGCACATTAGGCTCATGCAAGTTCATATGAAAACATTATGTTTTTTCCATTCATAACTTTAGAGTCTGTTTACAAGTTCAGTTTTAGGTAGACATGACTCAGTCATCTTGCCTATTTAATAACCAGACGGTCAATAAAACCCCCTCACGAAAACTGTGAGGAAAATATCATTATTCTTTTTCCAGAGAAGAAATAAAACTGTTACCAAGAATTGAGATTTCTCTTTAACCTTTAACGGTACAGTAATTCATGATCATTAGTACAATTATGTTGTGATGATGTGACCATATTGTGTAATTACTATACAATTATGTGTCTGGTGGCATAATACACCTGCGGTTTAGCACTTTTCATTACACTGATCATCAATCCCATTGTTTTATAAGGACTCTAATGCAATATTCCAAACTATTTTTTCATTTACTCAAAAATCTTACTTTTTTTAAAGTATTACCCTATGCGTGAAGAATTTAAGTCAGTGGATTCTCTTGAAATCCAGAGCGGTCGTTTATCCAAATTAACGTTGGCAGAGTCTGCCACCTGCTGGCTCTTTAGTAGTAAGCGTTTACAGGGTGATTTAACTCCTGCTGGGAATAATGACTGAAGTAACGGTCAACTGTTTTATTGTCTCTCCACTACACCTTAACATAGAATGTTCCAAATTCAACATACTAACTGGAGAGACAGTCATAGTTATACAGGATGTGAAGTGCAGCAAAACTAGTTGCACATTGTAATGCAAATAGCACTGGAAGCAAAGCAAGTCTGCTCATTCACACAAGCCCACGTGCATTATTATAGTATTCAAATATAATATAATAATAAAGTTACTTGATCAAATTATTTTGTGTGGCCTTCCACTTACATTACTTTTCAAAGCAGAGTCACATTCTTGAAAATCAACTGACTTGGGGGATTTTTAAATCATCTTGACAATAATAATAAAAACAATAAATATTGATAATTAGATGATGATGATGATGATGATGATGATGATGATGATGATGATGATGATGATGATGATGATGATGATGATGGTGATGATGACGATGACTATTATTATTATTATTGTTGTTGTTGCAATGGATCAGTTTATGTCAGACGTTTATTCACATAACACATTTGGAATAAAACTGTCAATGTTTGCACTGCTGACACCGCGGCGCATGCGCAGTGGGCGGAGCGGAGTGTTGTGGTTCTCGGGCGGAAGTGACGTGCGCACTCCACAGCTCCGAGAGGAGAAGCTACAGCAGCAGCGACGAGACGGGATCCCGCGGCCCTGAGGCTCAGCTATTCTGAAGAACCACCGAAACCAGCGTCCACCACTAAGATGACCAGTGGGTACCCACACACAACCCGGTTGACAGGCTTTCACGTTCATTGATCGGTAGCATGTAGTCTGGGCTCGTCCCCTCCGTCGCCCGCTAGCCTCGGCCGCTAGCAGACACGGGATGGCGTCTATTTGCTGAGGCAGACGGTAACTTATACGACTGGGATTCAAGCCAGTGTTGTGTTGGTTCGTAAAAGACAGACACACACACCACTGTTAATGCTGAGTCGGAGTAGACCAGCCTGTGTTTGGGTTCAGGGTTATAGTCCGGGATGGGCCACCGGGTTGTTAGCGGTCCAGCTGATAGTCTGAGCCTCGGCCCGCCGCCTAGCCTCGGCGAGCAGCGACACAACTCGACGGGTTGTGTGTCCGCGCCGCGTGTAGCTCACAGGAGGGGATACTACTCACTGGTGTGTGTGTTCATGTGGTCGCCTGCTGGTGTTCCTGCGGCGTTTTTGTCCTAATTTCCCCGACGGCCGAGGCCCTGGAGGTGGAGGCAGCGTGCTCTGCTGCCCCCTGGAGGTGGAGGCAGGGTGCTCTGCTGCCCCTGGGCTGCTGTTCTGCTCCGTACAAACCCGCTGCCACGTCGGCTGCTCTCGGGTTTCGCACCGGCCTTGTTTATGCCATCACGCCGGCCCACTCCTCAGTCCCACACCGCTTGTTTATACAAATCAGGGGTTTTCATACGCTCATGTGTCGCTTATCCCCCTGCTCCTCTCGTATTTATTATGGTAAAAGTGTTGTAAGGGTGTAGCATGTCCGATTTGCTGCTCATAACAGTTTCACAGACTCATTGTTGTTTTTGTACCTTTTGTTTGGCACTGCAGGGGGAAACCAGCGTGATCTTGCACGCGCAAAGAATGCCAAGAAGCAGAATGATGGTGGGAAAGGCAAGAGGGGCGACGACGGCCTGTCTTCTGCTGCAAGGAAGCTGAGGTAGGCAGCAGTGTGCATGAGATTTCACTGTTGTGTTTGTGTGTGAGTCAATGGACTAACTCTGTGTTGTTTTATTCTCCCCAAGGGATGCCGAGATAATGCAAGAGAAGCAGAAGAAGGCGAAAGATCCTGAGAAAAGCACAGAGAAAAAATGAAGTCGGGAGATAAATTCAACTTTTCAAGAACATCTCCTGCTCAGTATTCTTCCTGATATTTATGAGAATGGATCTGTCATCTTCATCTAGTCTCGAGATTCTAGGATCCCATCTTCTTCCCTATGGCAAAGTACATTGTTTGTCGGATTTGTTATTTTACACAGTGAAATTATGTCTAAGCAAGATAGTGGTTGTCCCACGATGGTTCTGCATGCAGAGGACCATCAGTGGTGTAAGCAGCGGGAGAGAGATGAACAATTCCTGACACAAAACATCTGCGTAACACTTGTGTATTTTTTTAAGAGAATGTCCCCTGCTGGTTTCAAATAAAGTGTATCTTTTTATTTCATGCTGGCTTGAGTTACTCTGAATGTTGGTGTTATAGCTCAACAAAAGGCAAATGCCTACTTTCTAATTATGTTTTTTTTTTTTTTATAGGTATATTAAGATGTAATTTACTAAATACTTACAACGGTGTAGGGAATGAGGAACTGTCAGTAATTAAACAATGTAAAGCGTTCCTGAACATTCTGGATAATCTGAGCTTTATACTTTGAGTCCGGTTGTCAAAGCTAGAGATTTGGCTAAACTCTAAAAAAAAATATATATATATATATATCGCAAAAAATTATGAACATTTTCTACAGACAATAATTACATCTAAAAACATTGCATTATTTTATAGTGTTTGCCAGACAGACAGCCTGCATACCACAAAACCTGTATAGATGTATTAACTCATCCACTCAAACTGTTCTTGCTAGAATTGGATCAGTGAAACTGTCCCATGAACAAAGAGGATGTTTCTGTGAATTTAGTCAAATGATCACTAGATCCATTAAACAATCAACTGACAAATACACAATTTAACTGTGTTCTGTTTTAAACAAGCCAGTGGAGTTAGACAAATTAAACGTTTTGTAAATCTAAAGAAATAGGGGTAACTGCCTCTCCTGCTCAACCTCCATCAACATGATGCAGTCACAAGATAAATGATTATTTCTGTCAAGCCAAACTTCTCAAGTAACAAACCATTTGTACTTTTTAGAATGTTGTTGATATGTTAACATCTTCTCATCTATCATGCAGGACTCTGAAAGACATTTATTATAAGGGAATCCCTCAGTGTTTTAATTTAGCAGAATATCTGTAAATGCAAGATCTTCCTTCCATTAATAACATAATATATCATCCTGCCAACACAACTTGTTGATACGTCTGTGTTGCATAACACTGGAGTCTGGCGGATTCACAGTAAATAAAACAACCATGCCAGCAACAATAAAAGGCTGCAGTAACGTAGTGACCACTAGGTGGAAGCACAACTCCATCTATTTTAAATTCTGAACGTTGGGTCCATTTAGAAGGATAATGAGTAGAAATTGTGTTTGCTGATGGTTATGTTGTATTGTGTGCTCTCTCTCTAGTCTTGAGTCAATAGCACACAGTGTGAGGGATTAGGATTCAGTCTGAAGGCTTTGGACGAACGTTTGATTCTGCTGAAATGAAGCTAGAACACACAGACACACATGTACCCTGCAGCAGACCATTTTGTATTATGACTGTCATCTGCCAGCGTGAGCCCAAATGCATACTGCTGATGTTTCACTGAGCCAGTAGGCCACACCTCAGCCTATTTATAGTCAATAAGCTGTGTGTCTACTTACTGAGATCCAGTGGGTTTGTGTCCTCCGATTTACAGAGCGTATAATTAAGTCACCAGTTTAGCTTTCTTCCATCTCAGATATCGGGAGTGTGGCCGAGGAGCTGAATAGTGATGAGGGGCAAATGCAGAATCAGCAGGTTTCTAAAAGCTGAGAAAATTCAGACCTTATCCGCCATCATTTTTCTTGAAACAGAACCCAGAGAAGAGCTAAGTGGTGATGAGTGATCAGCATTTAGAGAAAAGGAATTTGTTAACCTTGTTAAATTCACACCAGCTCCATCTCTTTATGCCTTCTTTCCTGAATTTGTTGAGAAATGGGAGCCCCGAAAAAACAGAGTGTAGTAGCAGAGATTAGAAACAACTCACAAATCGAATGGTTACATGCATACCTCATCCGAGGCGCAACAAGCTGCTTCCTGAAGGTGCCTGATTTTCTCTCATCGAGATCCAACACTGATCCCCAAGGAAATCAGTGAAAATGTAAAACAAAAAATAAAGCCATATCTTGTAATGTTAAAGCAAGTGAAAAAAAGAGTACATATTTTTCTCACAAAAATTGAATGGACTCTGTAACACCCTACATTTAACTGACTTCATGGAGCATACAACTCTTAAAACCCCTTACCACCACTGAGCACAATCAACGACAGAAATCTTTAAACAACTCAAACCATGGGATACATGTTAATTAACATTAAAAGACAACATAAGCAATGTTAATATCCCAGGCAGGAGCTTCTCAGGGCCTCAGACCCCAGAGCACATGCACCTCATTGATGACTGATTGGCAGAATCAGGGTGGGACCACATCGGAGATAAGAGAGGAAGCAGGGACAAAGCAGAAACACAGTAATCTGTCCAGGAGTTTTTGCTTAATCCTGCTAACTAACAGATAAACAAACCATCAAACAAACAAACACACACAGATGAAAATATAATCTCCTTGGCGGAGGTAATGATGGGGCAGGAGGAGCAGACATCGACCAATACGTTCTCAGCATCAGGCAGCATGACAGAATTTTAATATGTCTGTAAATATTTGTTAATACAATTATAATTTTTATCACAGCACCATAACATTTACCAACCTACAACACAGAATTTACTCTTCCTGTTCTGCTTCAGTGATTTTTAATGGTCTTGCACATGACTGCTTGTTATGATGGAGATTCAGATGCTGAAGATCATTATATTTTAAAACTGTTGCCTTTTCTCTGATCCAGAGACACCTGAGCTCCAGGAAAACATGTGTGTGAGGGAATTTGTCCACATGCAAAGTGTCGTTGGCGCTCGATGTTTGGAGAGAAATGATTGGCCTCTGGTTGCCTGTGAGATGGTTGGAAATACAGTCCATATACAGTCCGTAGCATATTCAACTCAACATTTTCAGGAGTTTTGGGTGAAAAAAAGCCCTCATCAGTATAACAAGTATTTTAAAGGAACCGTCTGACATTTTGTGGAAATGTGCCATGTAATTTATTGGCCTCCTGAGAGCCTGAATACTGCAGGCAGTTAATCCAGCTCATAATCCCTCTGTGAGTTTATAGGGTGCTGGTTGGTCTTGTTACCTCTGGACAGAGCAGGGGCCGCTGCCGCTGTTTCCAGTTTCCAGTCTTTGTGCTAAGCTAACCGTCTGATGGCTGCAGCTTCAAGTTTGTTTCCCAAAATATCAAACTGAGTCTAATCTGCTGTACAAGGAGCACGGAAGGACGAGGAATTTGAACCACAGTTGATATACAAGCATGGACTTGTGTCTAATTGCTTGTGCTTAAAACACAAGATTGTGCCTGTTTTGAAAAGAACCCCCCCCCCCTCTAAAGAGTGTCAGTCTATTTACTGTAATCAACACTAAACCAAACTTAATGGAACAAAACTGGCAGATTCTACTCTTTGTGGATCACTTCATGTTTCAGGTTTTTACCAGATGGGTTACAATCATCATCTATTCAACATGTAAACATTGAGGTTTGAAAAGCGACGAGACGGCGTGTGACCTGAAAAGTCGGGGCTGGACTAATTTCCGTTCGTCGACTGTGAAAAGTAAATCTGCTTTTCAATTTCACCATCAACGAAGCATCACCATGAAATATGCAACGCAATCACCGCTGAAAGGCAAGGTGACTGTAATCGTTATCGAGGCTGCGGCAAACAAAAGGCACTTTTCACAGTGCACTGATTTGTTAATAATGAATGGCAAATTGCCGTCTTTGCTCCTCATCAAATGTTCGGTGACAGCAGACGAGCGGCTGGTGTTGAAAGCAAATGGGATCTGTCACAGGGTGTCAGAGGAGGGAGAGTACACTGAGATTCAGAACAAGAGACAGGAAGACAGACAAGGGCAGATAGCGTGAGAACAAATGGTTTGAGAACGGTCAGGCTTCTTTCTGTTGTTGTCAACCCTGAGTCACTCTTGACGAATGGCTCTGGTTACTGATCCACTCCATCGCTTTCACCTGCATGTGCAGTCTGTGAGGGAACCGGCCTCTGATTCCTGCCGAGAGTCAGGACTTCAATAAGCTGAGCTTTATTCACAGCCCACTGTCCAGTATGAGCAGAATTCCCTGCAGAATATTTTGCACACGTTGGGGCAGACTTTGGGACCGAGGCTCAGCAGCAAACTGACTGGGGTCAGTTTATGCATGTCCATGAAAACACACTCCCATATTAGTACGTTTAGTGAATTGATCTGTAATTTCATATCGTGATGCAGGCACTGACTCGGGCCCTGACTGTTCCATGGAGCAGCCTCAGTGGACCTAATCTCTGCGGTTGTCTCATTATTTCTCAGGCTTGGCAATAGATTTAAGGTTACGATTGCATCCTTACTTTATTGATGCTATACTTGATGTGATCAGGTCGACTTTATTTTAGAAAACAAGGGTCCTCAAATAAATCTTTGTGGTGCACCACATAAAACGACCTACTAGAAGCCCAACCATTTGTTATTACAAACTGTATTGCCTCCTCTCACTCACATAGCTAATATTCATGTGTTTTCCGTTGTTCTATTTGATATTCACACAATTTCAAACCCTCTCATATGTAATTTAAGTTGGTGGTGGGATGTAACAATGTACATATACTCCATTAATATAGTTATATATATAGTTTGTATGTACTGGTACTTTACTTCAGTATATTTATTTTCAGCAACTTGTCACTTTTACTGTTATATATTAGCAAATATCTGTACTACATTTTAACCATGGACCGTGTTAAATGTTCACATTGCTTTTATGTATATTGAAAAGTAATCAGTATTGAGTTGGGAATTAATCCACTGATTAGATATTAATTCATATGACAATGCAAGCGTGTTTTCAGTAGCATCATCCGCAGCATTTGTTATATGACAGTCTGTATTATTCTTGTATTAGACAGAATATACACTAGGCACAATGAAAGAAAACCCCTTGCAGTAGGGAATAGGCTACAATGTGCATGCACTTGGTACATTTTATATTTATAACTTTACTTTATTAGAAATGGTAATGTGCTTTTACTTTTACTTCAGTACATTTATTTCAATAAAATGTTTGACTACTTCTGCCATCACGGGTATTAGGTCGAGCTCTGTTATACTCATATTGCAAAAGAGTCTAATGAGTTGCATTTGACAGACATGTAAATATATGTGACTTAGTAATGAAGCTGGTTTTGATATTCTCATAAATTAAAATAAATCATGTTCCACTGAGTCTGCTTGTTGTTTATGAGGCCAGATGGTCAAAATCTACATTCACAGCCTGCACGCACTCGGATTTCTTTTAAGCACTTAACCATCGGCTGCAGATGATCGAATGGTCAGATAACATCTGTCATAACACAGCAATGACAGACGATGCATTTTTCTCTCTCTCTCACATCTGTCACGTGGTCTTAATATAATAAATTGTGAGCCATCCCAACAGGCTGGATGTTTGCAGATGTGTTATGCAAAAGATGGTCAGAGATATGCTGTGCACAGTTGTCAGAGGAGGTGGGGTGTTGCCTAATGTTTGCAACAGCTGTGGTCGGGAATAGAAATGCGAAAAACTGAATACATAAAAACCCCCAGAAAATCCAGGTGAAGATTCTCATATTTGTTGATGACTGCCAAAGCCGAGTGAATCACAGGAAGACGAGCATCTGCAGGGGCGTCAGAGTGCAACAGTAAAACGGCAGAGGAATAATAACAGAGACAGATCTCATGCATTTGATGAGCCTGTGCTGAGGGCAAAGTCCACATCTGACTGACAAACTGGAGAGAAAACAGAACCCAGTCTTTACCTGAGCTGTAACCCGATCAGACAGAAGAGCAGTGTGTCATCATCCGTCAGTCCAGGGCCTCGGCTACACACATGCAGCACAAAAATAACTTTGTATTGATTCAGGGCCGGCCCTGGCAATGTTGGTGCCCTAGGCGAGATTTCAAATTGGCGAAACCCCAACATACACACGCAAACTGTCATGCATCCACTATAACTTTTGGACAGTATACAGATGCACACACAGGCAGACAAAATTGTAAGCTATAAAAAACATTAAAAATATATAACAAAAAATATAAAGTCTGAAATAGAGTCTGAAATCAGCTGTACTGATAGCATATCATGTCATGTCGATAAAAATAAACATTAATGATGTCCACAATCGAGGTGATTCTTACCTCTATATTGTTCTTTCTTCTCCTCCTTTACTTTGCGGTGCTTTCTGAATTGTGCACCTGATAATTTAATCTTTTTTTGATACATCTTTGACTCTAACCGCAGTCTGTCACCGCAGCGTGTCTGTTCACACAGGGAGCCCATCCAGGATGCCTGTCCACGGAGCCACGGATGGTGACATCAGCAAATGTCCCCACTATGCTGCCAAAATGAGTAGGTTTTTATACCTATCTTTGTATGCATCATGCTGCTATGAGGAACTGTTGTGAGGTTGTTGTTGTCAAGGTTTGTTTTTCTCTTTTTGTGCATCCAGCGGCGTCGAGTGGAACGGCATATGCCAGTCAACTCTCCATGGCCGACCTCTGACACCCAACGGGACAGGTTCTGTTTGCGACTTGGATTGCTGCTCTGGCTGGATTCGCTGCATGGTATCTGATGTGATCCCGCCTCCAGCCTGTCATTTTGCTGCTGAGAGAGGGAGAGGGAGAGAGGGAGAGGGAGGAGAAACATTGAAGGAAGGCGAATAAGGAGATTGAGACCATTTCATAGTTTAATACAAACATTCTTTAGGGATCCAAGCTTATTCAATATTGCACCTAAAAACTGTAACTGGCTATACAGCTGACAATGATGCACCTATATACAATACACTGTTACACAAGTACAGTTCTTTTTTTAAAATCCATTCTCACATTTCGTAATTCATACTTGGCCTCCAGAAAGTTGGCAAGTGATAGGAATCCGAAGCTGTTTTTCAAGACATAGCACACCTACACTTTGACAAGTGCATGTTTTATTAAAACTATTTCAGATAATTGAATGTCTACTGATGCATATTGAAATGATTTAATTCTTTGCTTTGGGTTTTTAAGCTATATTATGATTAAGGTGTAAACAGAGAAGTCTGAGAAGGAAATTTTCTTATTCTAATATTAATGGTTTATCAGCAGGCGGTTTGGCCTAGTGGGTAGAGTGGTCGTTCTTCAACACGAACGTCGCAGGTTATTCCCACTCTTTCTTATCTTCATGCCGGCAATACACTGAACTCTTAAAATTGGCAGGATTTCAATCACCTATTAATTGCAAAATATATGACACTATGTAAATTTAAATTAATTAAATATAAAAAAATAAAAAATAAAAAATAAAAATTAAATAAAATAAATAAAAAATAAAAAAAAACCTGCGCGCGCAATTCGTGCGCAATGGGCTTCTGCGCAGGATGTGCGCGCGCAGTTTTTTTTTTCAAAATTTTATTTTATTTAATTTTTTTATTTAATTTTATTTAATTTTTTTTTTCATATTTAATTTGAAATTGTTATGGTTCATTTTTGTTTTTAAATTTACATATTATTAGATATTGTGCAATGAATAGGTGGTTGAGGTCCTGCCAACAGACAGTCTGCCAAACTTACCCATGAGTTCAGACCCAGCTCCTGTGTCCACTGGTGTCCTGGTTCCACCCATGGCAGCGTAGTAGAGTTGGGCTGGCTCATCTCTGAGGCCCAGGGAGCGCATTTCTCCGCACTGGTTCAGGGGTAAATGATGCTGGTCTTCACAGGTGACTGACCTACGCAAGCCTGTAGCCGTCCCCCACCCCCCACAGGAGATTATGTGCTTGTGTGTGGCCGCGGCGCTTCCTGGTTCTTCCCGACATTACGCTGCCGGTGCGAACATGGGTGAGGAAATGAGGCGGACCACTTTTCGCGGCGCTTCTACCTCCGGTGCGTCCCAGGGTTAGAGGATGATGGTGTGACGTTAATATATTGTTTTACATTGCATGTGTCACATCATGATATTTCAGTCTCTTGTGCCGCCCTCTCGGCATTTTTCATGTCTGGGAGTCCATGACTAGGTGGGTTGGAGACGCTCAGACATCTTCCTCAGAGTGGACAATCAGAGCCTCAATTTTCAGTGTGGTGCTAAAATAGAATGTGGATATTTCTAAGGAGATAAGATTGACTGGTCAGTTGTACTACAGCAGACAAATACACTAGTAAAGTGACAAAATCCTAAATGCTTTAATGGACTAGTGGGACAGCTATTTGCCACATTTACTGATTTAGGAATGCATGAATTAACTTCGAGGATTGCAGGGGGAGCTGGAGTCAAACCCAGCTGACATTAGGCGATGGACAGATGGACAGATGGAATTAGCTTTTTGAGTATTATTAAGTAAATGTAAATTATCAATAAAGATAATTTATTAAATTAACCTGTATTTAAAAGTGGTGACACTCCAGACACACTTATCAACAAGTTACATTGAGTGTCAAAAATCAGTTTAGTACGGTGTCTCAGATGAATGTCTTCATTAATTTAACGACACATGCGCTGCAAAGTCACAACACATATAAATACAGAAAAATAAAATACTTCTTAATCTATTTGTACACTCTTCTTATATATTCCGATGTAAAAAGCAGGAAGTTGATTTGATCATCATAATAATCAGTAATTCAAGTTTTCTTTAAAATCTATTGAACTTTGACCACCAGATTTAACATGTTTGTTTTTTATGGCCTGAGTCCGTTTTAACACCTACATGCAAATGCAAATTTGCTATTAAAGTCTTTCTCTCAAAAAACTGTTTTTTGCAATAGCCCCAGACTGAACACAGAAATTTACAACATAAAGTAGACTAAGACGTGCATGTGACAAAACATGTATTTTATTCATTTATCTTAAAAAATTAAAATAAAGTGCTTTTTATGTACAATATAATAAAAACAACAGTCACAAATCTCAATGATACAAAAAATACAGTTGACAATGTTATTTGTACACAACAGATAAAAAAAAAAAAAAAAAAATCATGCAGGCAAGACCACATTTGTCTAATAGTAATTCAGTCAACTAAGCTTATGTTGTTCAGTATGCTGAGGCCAAGCTGTGGCTGTGTCTCACGGCTGAGCCCATGTGGAGAGTTTGGAGCTGCAGTACAACATGGAGCAGCACAAACAGTTACTACTTCTCTTGTGCTGTGTTTCTGTTGTACGGCCGTTTCTACTAAACCCTAAACAGATGTCACAATGGATGGCCTACTTACGCCAGTTTAGGAAAATAGATTGCTGAAAATAAAATATACTTGGCTACATTCATGTCCAGTACAGTATGTTGCATTACAGAGGAGCCACTCAAAATGAAGCATCAGTCACCGGTGGATGATCTGCTTTTTGAAATTAATAAATATGCACAACCTTTACCACACAGTATTTACCCTTTGGGCATTATTGACTATGACGGTAAAATTATTTTATTACAATTACAATACAAGACCAAAAGTTTGATTATTGTTAAATACTGAACTGTTCAGATAAGTTTTATTAATATGTGCATTCACATGACTTTTGACGCAAGCAAAGACAGGGTGGTACAAGATTTTGAGCAGCTCCCAGGTAAAGTTAATGATGGCTTGAGTGAAACTGTAAATCTATAGTAGACCCGCGTTGTGGAGTTAAGAGCGCCCACGGAGGATTACAATCACGCCATTCACCACATTTCAGTTGGTGAGGTCACTGCTGGGTAGTACACAGTGTAGCACATGGCTAAAGGCAGAACTACGTGACGTCTAAAGGCATTTTATTCAAATCTTTGTGAGGTTATCCATCAAGCATATCAAAGCAGGTTCTCAGAGACTTTCCATACATCTATTATCCATTCCACTCATCCTTTAAGGGTCGTCGGGTGGGCTAGAGACAATCCCAGCTGACATTGGGCGAGAGGCAGGGTATTACTGGACAGGTCACTGGTTTCCAGAGACGTATACAATTTATTAGTCTTATCAGTTTTGATGAACAATGCTTTTAGAATCTGATTATTCGTTATACATCCATTGGCGTATGACACTCATTTTTAGCCATACCATGTTTCAGTGGTGAAACTTTGCCCCCCGGTTCACGCCGAATTAAAAATTTGCTTCCTGTGGTGCGGCAAATCAGAGCGTGCCTTCACGTGAAGTTCAACTTTGGTGAACTTTCACCCGTGATATTCGTGCCACATTTGGGTGTGTGTGACCAGGTCTTAATGTTAAAATAAATAATGTAGCTGGAGCCAGCAACTGGTTAGCTTAGCATAGAGATTGAAATCCGGAAGAAACAGCTGAGTTCACTAGGTTATGTCCTTTTTTTTTACTATGTACAAAAGCCTACTGCTGTTTTACACGCAGCCCTGTGCCAAACCATTTTTGGCTGAGGACACTGACTTCGATGTTTTTGAGTTTCAACTTGAACGTGACACAACTCCAGGAAGGCACAGTGAAAATTCTGTTCAACTGTTACATTCAGACCAGTTGTTTCTCTCGGTTTCCTGTCTTTGTGCTAAGCTAAACTAAGCTAAGCTAACCAAAGTAGCTTCTAGCGCTAGCTTTATATTATGCATATGTGAGTGGTATCTATCTTCTCATCTAACTCCCAACAATATGGTGATTAAACCAATTTCCAACAGAATCATACTACTTTAATTCAGTATGACATAAAAATCTAAACAGACATTACGGTAGTAGGCCACCAACTGATGAGCCGAGCACAAATACTTGAAATGGAGGAAATAGCTAACCTGGCTCTGTCCAATGCTAACAATAATAAATAATACAAATGCTGTATTTTGTTTTTAAAACCCCAAATTTTCACAACCTTTTTTTTATATGACTTTTTAAGATTTTTAATCTGCTTTGATGTACTGGATGAAAATCCGTCCAGGTGCTGAACAGACAGCGTGGTCAGACATGTGCTGCGTTCTGTGCAAGAGTTGAAATGTTCGCTGGAGTAGGCAGTAAAGCATCATTATGAGAAAAAGAAATATCAGCAGTGTTCACTCTCTGTTTTCAAGACTATCTCTACAACACATCTTGCACAAGTCCCTTAAAAACACACAATATTACGCACATACACTTTATATACACAACAGAAACTAAAGAAAAAAGAAACACTGACCACTGTTGCACAGTTTACTGTGCGATTACTTTGTCAATTTGTAGCACTTGAAGCATTACATAGTGTCTCGTCGTCTGCTCAGTGTGGAAATAGTAAAAATGCTGACTCTGCGTGATACTGGAGTATATACTGTAGGATTATTGACCGCGAACCTGGTGATGTGTTCT
This sequence comes from Limanda limanda, assembly GCF_963576545.1. NCBI lineage: Eukaryota > Metazoa > Chordata > Actinopteri > Pleuronectiformes > Pleuronectidae > Limanda > Limanda limanda. The sequence continues at coordinate 16,061,013 of NC_083638.1, forward strand.
AAGACATGTGGGGCCATAATGTCCCTATGGCCACGCTAATGTTTTTCATTCAAATTTACACAACACTAACCGCCGTCTAGATCTTTGGAAAATTCTGCTTGATAAGTCTCAGAAGTCTAAGCGATGTGGGAGTAAGAGTGTTTGCAATGGCTGCACTGGTCCCTGCGATAACTGATTTCTACGAAAAACCTTTTCCTTAGCAGCCGCTGTGTCTTTCGGTCTTTCAGTAGTTGCATTTATTAGAACGTGGTCTGAATTTTTACTGAAATGTGCAAACCTGTAAGAATTCAACACCCTGATTACTTGTGCTTTCACATTTATAACGTATTGACACTGGACTGTCGTGGATGGCGTGTGTATGAAATGTAAGCTGCTGCGGTGGAGGTTATACTGCGTCAACTCTGTGCATCTACATCACTACACAGCGCAGCTACAGTTTGTATAAGCAACCTCTTGATGTTGTCTCTGCACTACAGCAACTCTTAGTGGGTTTAACTACATGGATTTCATTGTTAGTGCTCATCAAGCTCAGTCTAGTCTGAAACTAGTTTCACCTGTTTGTTTCAGTGTGAACACTAAGAAGGCAGATAAATCCTCTACGTACTAGCTGAAGGAAAAGTGGCCACCACACGGCAGGTAATCTCCACGCCATAGTCCTTATGCCCCAGTCCTGATATTACATGAAGGCCAATTATTATTCCCCAACACAGTTCAAAAATGAGCTAACAGTCTTAGATTTCAACTTGCACTTCACATTTCACACAGTCTTGGTGCCTTTTAACCTTCGTGAAACCCAACTTCGGTTCCATCGTCTCTCCGACAGTGATCAACGCTAACACATGAGATGGGAGTGGTCATAACAGAATGGCACTATTGTGTCGAGATAAGACAATCAAGTTATTTTTGTTGTTTTTTTTGGCACAGTGCACATGATGATTTTGGTGCTGCCCTGAACATGGTAGAGGTCTGGATGCCCCCTCCCGGCTTTTTTTTAGTTTTTTTTAACTTGGCTCTTTGTGTTTGAAATGTCAAGTCTCTTTTCCATATTCACCTCAAGAACAGGATATCTGTGTCTCTTATTTACTCATCGTTGGTACCTGCAGGTCAATACTGAAGAACAGGGCTGTCTCGCATGAGCAGAGATGGTCCATGGGGCAGTTTTGTGGAGGCGAGACAGGCAGCGTACATCCAGGAGGCACACGTCCCTATTTAGGCCTCGGAGCATCACATCTGCTCACATTTGTTTGATGATCTTTCTGAAAAGTCCTCGTTTTTTTCAAGGTGCTGTAGTTTTCTCCTCGTCCGCCTCATCTTCATCGCCTCGTACAGTCGTGACATTTATTCAAGGGGAACAAATGTATGTCTGACTTGCTTCCATAGGGTTTGGATCAGAACGAGTATGCTCTCCTCTCCTGAACCTGACCTCTCGGACTCCGTGTAGCTGTAGCGTGGTTCGATTGTGTATAATAACAGTGTGTTAGGCAGCTGTGTGCAGTTATACATACTTGTAAAGAGCTGGACAACATATCGATAGTTATAATTTATTGTCTGTTGTTTTTATTACAGCATAGTGATGGACGTTAACTAGATAATGTATTGATGGATCTTGCATATCTAAAGAGATACTATGATAAATATTGATGTGGAGAGAAGTTTGTTTCATTATGTCTTCCCTAATATTGCCCAGCCCTACACTCGCACACACGCTCTTAGTGGCCATGACATGGACTAAAAATAAAGCCTGTTATTTGAACTATTCTTAGCAGCTGCCATGTTTCTTGATCCTGGTTGAAACCAGATTGTTGCGCTGCTTCCTTCGCCGGCTTGTGCAGCAAACCCTCTCTGGTTTCAAGAGTGGAAATGATGAAATGAAATGACCTCCGCGCATTATCACAGAACAAAGATGGCTAAAATAAAAAGATGTGCTGTGATGGGGGAGGGTGTCAGCATCTCCTATCCTTCGCTCAGTGGCCCGCATCCTTCACGGAGATACAGGGCGGCCTCTTTCAGCTGGTTCTGTGCTCTCATACGATCGAGTCTTTAATCTCTGAGCCGAGCCTCACTCTGGGCCGGGGGCAGGTCGGGGAGTATTCCACGTGGCTCTCCTTCAGGTTGAGCGGCCGCCGGTCGGAGGATTCAGAGAAGCTCTTGCTGTTGTCTGGTGAGGACTCGTGTGTGGGCGTGCTGCAGATGTAGTTGTCATTTAACGTCTGGTAGCCCTTGTGATCTGAGGTGGAAACGGGGATGGGGTTACCGTTGAGCGGTAAGCTCTCCGCAGGCTTCCCCACTATCCTCGGCTTCTTCTGCTGCATGTTGGGACACTCCCCTTGCTTCAGCATGGACTTCATGTGATCGCGGTTCCGGTAGATGATGAACAAGGAAAAGACCACCAGGGAGAACGCCAGCAGGGCGCACACCACAATCAGCTCGTTCCAGTACGTCTTCATGTGGACTTGCTCAGAGCGAGACTCTCCAGGCAGGATCATGGGCTCCTCCGGCCTAATGTGCGGTGTGCGAGAGTGACCAATCAGAGTGGTGCTCTCCAGACGGGGCTCGGCCCTCACACAGTAGTTAGCCAGCAGCTGACGGAATCCCTCCTCCTCTGACCAGCACTCGTAGGTCTCTATCCTGTCGCCCTGAGCCACCACGACCAGGTTTCCCTCGGGAGTGGCATAGACGAACTGGCTGGCGCTGTCACTGTAGCTCCACCTCCTCTGTGCCAGGTTGGAGCGCAGCTTACAGGGGAGGACTCTGAACGTGTTGGTTGGGATCGTAATGAGCTGGCAATGGGAGCCACCTATAAATAAATATCAATAAAAAGAGAAAAATTTAGCTCAAAAACACATTGAACGAATATTATACACTGAGCCTAACTTAGAGGAATAGTTCAAAATTATGTGAGGACGTATCCTGGCTGTAACTTAGTTAAGTAAAGCCGTTTTATGACATGAACTCAAGACAATGTCTGCACAGTGGGATCTGGTCTTTCCCCGGTGTTTGTCTCCCAATATGCACAATGCAGCAGGAGATTTTCCACCAAGACACATACACGACAATGTCTTAATTCTGCTGACGAGATTCCAGGGTCCGCCCTAATCACCAAAAGCTCGAGACTCGTTTGATTTCATTCTGAGAAATTTGTATTCCTTTTTATTGTTTTCAGTTTCATATCCGTTGCGCATTAGGGATGTGATCAATAATGTAAATCAGTAATAGAATCTCCTGCTGTGTTCTCCCTCTGACACACTGGAGTTTTTACTAAGCTGCTGGCAGGAGAAACTCCCGATATTGCCAGACTATGCAGTCCAGGTCTGAAAACAGCTATATACAGTGAGGAGTATGATGAGTGGTGTTGACCTTCTCATCCACTGGAACTCTTTAAATCTTCTGTAAATTTTCCCAAAATGCTGAACTATTCCTTTAAAAGTTTTGTTCAATAAGTCACTTGTGATGGATGAATGTATAATTCACATTGAATGGTAACAGCACTGAGCAGCTCAACATTATTTTCCAGAGAATCTGGTGCATCAGACAAATCAGCTGTGGCGTTGATGGGGTGACAAACAGCATGTGATTAAATGACGGCTTCACACAGAGAACACACACTCACGTGTGGCTGATGGTCGGGCATTTCTGGGGCTGGGGAAGGTCTTGTTACAAATGGCTGAGGTGTCGGCCTCCTCCACATCCTGCTGCCAGTGGCTGAGGTGACCGGAAAGGAAAACAACAGGGTGAGGGTTAGCAGCTGTAATGAGAGGAGCGGTGTGTGGATGCTCTCGTTGAACTCTCTCTCAGTGTGTGACTATGAGTCCAACTTCATCGCTATGACAAAGAAAACAGTCTACTTGTTGAAGCACATGACTATGAGCACCGCATGTTTACTGTTTGTGTTTGTTTGTGGGCTTGTTCACAGAAAAACACATTTCATAAAAAATGCTCAACATATTTTTCTTTTATTTTCATTGTGTTTGTTCTTATATATTTCCCTCTAATTGTCGTGTTTTCGAGTTTGTTCTGTTTTTAGCCATGTTAGCAGGTTTGCTCTTTTATTGTCGGTTGGTTGGTTAACCGCTTTCCTCCAGAATGAAATATCTCAATATCCATTGGATGGATTTCCTTAAGATTTGCTGCTCATTTTCATTTATAATGTTTTGAATTTTAATCTAGTGCCAGAGGTTGACTCTAAACTTTAGGACCCGTGTTTATGTGCATTTCAAAAATGTCTTTCTGTATTTAAAGATATTTGTGCTACTCAGAATTCGGAGTTAAGTATGGTCAGATTTCTTTTTTTGACTTACCAAGTGGTTTTAAAATGCAGTATTTTGTGAGGGAAAATGAAGCTAAAAAAGATTTAATAAAAATGTAAAGACTTGACCATGGCCTTTGTTAGATTTTAAATAAAGTGCACAAGAAAAAATCTCCTGCCAGCCGCTTTTTCTTCTTCTATTGTTTATTACCATCTTAAGTTCCTACAATTTGTCCAAAGGTCCAAATATTAAAAAAAACAGCAAACAATCATAATGATAGTTTGTTTCATCCTCTTTATGTCTGACTACATTTTGGTCTCAAGGTCTGAGGCACCTGTCACACCTGTTATTTTGGTTCAGACTCTCTGATAGTCCAGACCAAACAAGGCACCGTAAAAAGTGCCGTAAAGGAACAAATACAGATGTAAGAACAGAGCTGTTTCAGACGAACAAATCATAAGTGGTCCTTTTAAAATTAGGGTTTCAAACGTTTTTCAGGTTATTTGAATGTGAGCTTGTACCTGTCAGGTGGAGCCATCCTGACGTCCCGACACAGCCGCCCAGTCCAGGCGCAGTACGGGTCTCTGGACAGCACGCACTCTCCACAGCTCACGTAGTTGGAGCAGTTGGCCACAGGAACCTCCACCAGCCCAGAATAGGAGGAAACAAACAACAGACCCTGCGGATGAGAAAACACCACGTGTGAGACGATGAGCGAGTCAAACTTATCTTCAGAAAGGTGAAAGCAGCACGGAAGAGATGCTCTGTTTTCAGTTTGGGGTTTTTGTTTCCAAGAAGAGAGGCCATGCTTAAACAATTACTGAAGATGAACAGAGCAATATAACCCAAACAAAGGACTAACTCTTACCAGCTGAGTAATTGGACTGTGGGATTGTGGTCAGAACACATGGCAACCATGATAGTGGCTGCAAAGCTCAGTCCTAAATATATTGAATTTAGTTTTTGTTGTTTTTAACACTTTTTAGATCTTCCTGCATCACATCCATACACTTACAGCATGACTGTAACGTTATTATAACCGACACGCTGTGTGCACCCACAAGTTCCCACAAGCGCAGTCTATTTTTAGCCCGTCTTATTTTCCCAGTATTAGATGGACATGATGTGGATTCTGTCTCAGTCCTCCACATCCCTATTTGGAGCGAGGAATATACTCACAGAAAGTATCTTGGACTTTATTAGAATTACATAATCTTAGATAAGATTGTAGTTTGGCCCGGGGAGTGGCTATTATGTAATAAAGAGTGAAAAGGTAATGAAATTTAGCTCTGTGTAAAATGCCAGGGACGACAATAAACCCAGTTCCAGGCGGTGCTGTAACTCACGGGGAAAACTCGGTGGAACGACCCCAGAGGAAAGAAAATGTGTGGAGCCACTTTGTGCTCTGGTTTTTTAAACTTGAATTTGATCACAAACACAAACTAGTAGGACATTCATTATAGATGTGTGTTTAGTTGTATTTGACCTAGATTGTATTCATGAAGTGGTGATAAAATGGTAATTCACCCTCTGAGGATCGAGTTCGATGTGTTGCACCGGCTGAGGCTCAGGAAACAGAATCAGCTCCTCGATGATGTGCATCTTATCGTTGGCGTTGATGGCCTTATGGAGCTTTCCATCATCTGGAAGGCAGAGAAAATAAGAGTAAGTGACTTAAATTGAAGCCAGGGGACAGTTTATAAAGGAAAGAAGCAACGTGTGCTGTTTTTACATCGCAACTCAAACCCACAAAGTGTCGTAGAAGGAAAATACTATATCTTTGCTTTTTAAATATTTACTTAAAGACATAGAAAATTTTACATTATGATAAACCTGTTGTGTAATGATCTGTACCTGTTCCAATGAAGAGCACGTCGTAAGCCCTCTCCATGCCCTGGATCTTGTGCACGGCGATCTGCGTGTAGCGCACGCTGCGTTTCAGCAGCAAGGGGGCGCTGCGGATCACGCTGTCCATCAGGAAGTGGTCCTTGACAAAGTTGAGCACTTTATCGGGCATGTGCAAAGACGACTGGATGCCCATTTGCCTGGCGTGGTTCGTCACACACTGTATGGGGAAAACAAATATTCATGAGGTGATATAAGGTGACGACCTATGACCTAGTGCTCAGCTGTTACTGAACAAGTTTGGGGTCAGAACATCACAATCCTGTTTGGCTGGCTGATATTAAAAGGTTTAAATGGTGGTTTGAATAAATATCTACCAGTTCATTTGTTTTGCTCCATGTAATTTCAAAGAGTTTCTATTGTTAATGTTCTGTTTAAACTGGCAAAGGAACTTAAAGAGGAGCATCTGCTTCCCATGAAGCTCCAGTCTACAGCTTCACCTGGATGTTTTGTTGCAGCCTATGTTTGTGATAATAAAGTAGATATCAGGGATAGTAATCTTTCACAACTTGTTGTTACCTTATCTGTTACATAAACGTCTATCTATGCCAATGAACAGCTGTGCAGATTTTAAAGCCGGAGCAAGGAGTAATGTCACAGGATATTGCCTGTAGTACTCACCGCCCCGGGCCGTGGCTCTGGCACAGGGTGGTTGTAGGTGTACCACTGCTGTGTCTCCCTGTTGACCTCTCGGTAGCGCCCGCTGAACGCTCGCTCCACTTGAGCCATGGTGAAGGCGCACACCGCCGAGCTGCCCGAGGCTCCTTTATACCTGTGAACAAAGGAAATATTTATATAATTTCTTTTGTTTAAGATTGTGTGAATAGTGCAGATTTCTTCTTTTGAAAATAAAACGTGACACAATACTGTAGACGACAAAACTGCATGTTGTGACTCTGAGGGTTTTAGTCTCACATTTAGAAACACTTCCTCAGAGTAGCGTACAGTTCTCTCAGTCCATCCTCTCCGCAATTGTTATTATTCTCAATGGAAAACATCTGCGGTGTGTACTCAAATGATTTCCACATAAAAGCCTTATCTTGTTGATACATTAATTAGACATTGGGGTTGCACAAGCTCGTGTTGGTGTTTAAGCTCATTACAGCTGCTCTAAATTCAGACGAGCAGAGACACAAACGGCAGCGTGCCAACTTTGAGACCAGATATTAAATAAAAACTGCACTGGTGCGTAAACACAAACTCTACAAGTGCCATAAATCAGGCGGATTCAAGTGGCTGTATGTCCCCGTCCCTCCGTTTGTCTCGTACCACTGTGAGGTGAAGACGCCGTAGAAGACGGTGCTCTCCCAGCTGTCGCCAACAGGCTTCAGGACGAACATGTCCTGGATGATGTTGAAGGGGAAGCCGTCGTCGGGGAGGGAACACAGGAGCTGGGCCTTCAGGAACGTGGTCCACTTCTTCTGCAGCACCCGCTCGCCACCCACATCACCCTGTAAACAACATGTTAGAAAGGTTACAGGTGATTCATTTAGCTGCCTTATTATGACAAGTACTCCCAGTGGTTCTGTTCAGCTGAGGGCATTCAGGCTGATGAATGTTAACGATCCACTGATAGAGGTGGAAGGAGGGTGCAGAGGAGGTGTCAGACTTCCAGGCAGGAGCTGCCACGGCGAGAAGGTTGAGCAACAGGAGAAATTCAATTTTTATTCCACTTTGGCTGCAATGTGTTTTTCATGTGGTTGTGTTTGGGCTTATGAGAGCTGGACTTACTCAGCTAAAGTTCAGGTTTTTAATTGAAACGTCTGCTCTCAGATTGCTGGGTGAGGGTACAACCAGTCTGACTGAGCTTAAATATGATTGTTACACTGGACTCTGTCTCCTCTCTCTCCTCTCTCCTCTTTACCACCCGACTCTCCTCTTCCCCATTTTCTGCTCACCCCAACCAGTCGAAGCAGATGGCTGCCCACACCGGGTCTGGTTCTGTTAGAGGTTTCTTCCAGTAAATTAGGGCATTTTTTGCTGCTCATTGTGGGAACTGTTGGGTTTCTCTATCATTTTGTTTGTCATTTTTTCATCATTTTATGATTTGGTGCTTGAAATATAATTAATTTTATTCATTAGTTATTTTGCAATGAATTTTTTAAGCACTTTGTAACATTGTTTAGATACGTGCTATACAAATAAAGTAATCATTTCTATTTATTATTATTATAAGTAAGAGCCCCACTGTATTTCAAATTAAGCCGCTAGAATGAAAAGCTAGGGGCAAGCTAACCAGAAATGCTCCTGACTTTAGAACGCTAAATTTATAAAACATCCCATAAAAAGTTAGGGTTAGGGTTAAAAAATTTCCCAAAATTGCATCATATCAGGGCCATGTGCACTGAAGAAGGCTTCTAGTTTCCACATGACACTTGTGCATCATTTGGGACAGTGAAGGTCAAACATCCAATAAAGTAACAATAAGCAAAACACACTTTGAGTTGAAGTGTTGCAATCTAGTAACGGTTAGAAAGACCTGCGGCACTCTGAGTGGTTGTGTTGTATCACAGCTGGGATCCCTCCCTTTTATCCAGAGGGAGGTCAAACAAGGGAATCTAAAAGAGGTCACTGCAACTGTCAGGACCTCTTCTTTCTTTCTTTTTTGAGAATTAAAAGCCAACTGGACTTTGTGCTGAAATACTGTCCTGTGATGTAGCATATGTGTGGTACATTTATACTGAATGACGAAGGATATTTCGATAATAATATGTTAAGGCCAAAAGGGCTCCCCACATAATAAAAAAGCCTTAGAACAAAATGTCAGTTTGTCTTTGAAGGCGAGGGAGGTGGTGAAATGGAAAACAAACAGAGCAGGCACTTTAAGCAGTCACAAGATGCTCACATAAACAGTTATCAGAGGATTCGGCTTTGACTGGCAATTATCAAAATGCTGGTGAGCACACAGCAGAAGTAACTCCTCCCAAAAGCTGCAGCAGCTGGACAAGGAGGAGGAGGATGAAGGATGAAGAGCAGGACCAAAACAAGTGGCCTCGCCCAATCTCGAGACAGTTCTCCTGCCTCATATCCAAACTCTCCCACCGGCCCTCGGAGCGACTCCTACACTGCAGCACAGAGGAGTGAATCAGCCTTGAGGAGATAATAAAATGCAAAACTCTAACTACCTCTGTCTCCTCCTCTGTCGTACCACACAAACAATCAGCTCGCTCTCTGTCGAGGTGAACCCCCGAGGGACTGATGTGGGGCCCAGGAGCCAATTACTTGGCTGTGGTGTGGTAGTAGCATGTCCTCATAATGAGGAGACCACATTCCTGCTCTCTCAGCTGTCCACCGCCATCGTAGTTGTGCTCTGCTGCTCAGCTTCTACTTTCAATCGTATCGGGCCACTCCCCCACTTTTAGTTGCCCCCTCAAAAAATATGCCCGATCCTTTTTTTTTTGCTGTCGCACATTGCTCTCTAAGATCTTTATCTTTTCAGATTCCTCACATTTGTCAACCTGACAACATGAAGAAGAAGAAGTTAAGAAGGTTGCGCTACTCAATGCTCATAATCCGCCGGCTTTCCCCAGTCGCTCAGAGTGCACACACCTGAATAAACAAAAGAAAGAGGGAGTGGAGCGAGCGAGGGCGAGCAGATAGGAAAGAGGGGAGAAAAACAACAACTGGGAAGCAGCGTTACTTGGCAAACACAAGTAAAACAGTAGTTAGAACACCAGGAAAACCCGGACGAGACTTTCATCTTATCTCATCTTACGAGAAATATGCAGTCTTTTTGTGGTGGCATCATGTCTGCGAAGATCAACCAAAGATGTTTAAAATGTTAAAATCGGATGGGGAGCGGCCTCCACACCTCTGTGTGACTGAACTGGAGTTCACAGGGAGTGGAGTCCGAGGATAGAGAGTAAGTATGGAGATCAGAGGCTGGTTTAACACAGATATTTGAGACTCGTCTGATGGGGCCAGTTATAATGATGCTAATGGATTATAGTCTAATGCAGAGGTGGTGCCGGGACAGTGAGGTGAGGCACAGACGTCATGAGGTGACAGGGACATGCAGGTGTTCTGAAAACAGTAGTAAGTTTATTATTGTAGTTTGAGCCACTGATGTGGTCCCGAACAAACACGGTATAAGCAGCAGTGACTGTGAGATGCATCTTAAAACCCTCTGATTGCTGGAATTAGCTTCAAAATCATGTTTATAAGTGTGAGCACACAAACATAGAAAAAAAATACTATTTAGATTTTGTTTTTATTTGTTTTATTTTGTATTACAGACACAAAAATAAAGACTGGCTTGTTTTAAGCCTGTAATTTTTTTCAAACATCCATCCTTTCCCCAGACTAACTCTGAACTAAAATCAATGTTTCCACACCTGATTTAAATGTTTTCATTTCAAGTTTTTTGTATTATGCCTAAATTTGGTCCCAAAAAAAATTGGGGGAACTATAAATGTTGTTCTATTTAAATATGTGTGTCTTGACGTGGTTGCTTATTCAACAAAAAAATGTTTACCCAGAATTCATGGCAAGTCCTACTTTGAGATGTCGCTAATTGTCGAACTTGACCTCTTTGTCCATCAGAGGAATTTAGGATTTATCAATCTAAAGTTTGAGTCTTAGAACTACATCAGTTGTTCATCCTTAACAAAGCAACGAGGGTTCAGCAGGGAGAGTTTTGTGAGATTTTATATCAAGGACGCTAGTTTGCAACAAGTTAAAAACAACAAAAGTATTTTTTAGGTTTTTGGACAGACGGTGGAATTCCTCTGTGTCATCTTCACAAAAAGGTTTGTTCATGTTCTTGAGTGTTTACCCAGTGAACTGGAGAATGAACCACCTGCAGCACAACTGTACTGACACAGAGCAGCATGGGAAAAGACAAGAAACAGTGCAGCTGCATTCCAGGGAAATAAAGGCGCTTTTCTAAAGCTGAGCAAACCATTCTTCTGTCTCTGTTGCACAGCTCATCTGCAGCAGGTTGCCACAGACCGGGGGCCTTTCTGTCACTGATTTCCATATATAGAACGCCGGCTGCGAGAGGTGTCACAGCACTGAGTGCCAGAGCCGAGCAGGACCAAGTCATTAAGGTGTCACTTAAGATTACATGCTGTCCCCACGATTACTCGCATTACTGCCTCCATGAACAAGAGGCATAAGTCGGGGAGGGAGGCTGAGTGCATGTATATCAGGCTGCTTCATAGCCGTTTAATTGATCTGATGACAGGTGAGAAAAGATAGAGTCTGCACTTGATTATTCAGGGTTATTGACCAAACTAAATTCTTGGAGGAGGACGCGGAGAAAGAATGACGTCAACAGTTTCATTTTTCGAGTGCCTTCCACAGCTTGCGCGCTTCACCTGAAGCAGAAAGTAGAAGAGCGGGGGACGCATTTCTTATTGCTGCCAAGCGCCCTTGAATACTAATAAAGCTCAAAGCGCTGCTCGAGAAAAGGCGCAGAGCTGGAGGGACGGACGAGTGCAGCTGACATTGTGAGGGAGATGGAGGGAGAGGGGGAGATGACACTGCGGAGAAGAGGGAGGGAGGGAGGGGGGGATGGTGATTCAGGCGAGGGGGAAACCAAATCTGCTGAAAACATGTTTGTACAGTCAAACAGGGAAAAGAAGGCTTTCATGAACCAGTGACAGATTCCCAATGCGTCTCCACAGAGGTGATGTACAGTTGGACGTTACCAGACGTGCTCCGACACGGCAGCACCCAGCCTTCTTTTGAGGTAACTGTATCAGGATTAGTGAGAGAGAGGACTTGAGCCCTGTGCTTGGCCTCCTTCTTTTCCGTGACCGTCTTGCGTAACATACCCGCCCCAGTCCCGGGTGACTAACCTTACACACGCGAGCGATCCTCGACACAATGGTGTTGTCAAAGAAGTCAAATTCTTTGCCCGCCTCGCTGAAGAAGAAGTAAATTTTGTCGTCGTCGCCCACAGGGTTTCCGGCTGGCTGGCTCTCCTCGATGTAAGCTGACCCCACAAAGTTGGGATCTGTCATGAATAGAAAAACACAAAAGGAAACATGTTGGACTCTTATCATTGATGGATGTTTGTATTCAGTCATCATCACACATTGTACAACAGTCTTAATGATGTATAAGGACTGAAAAGGCAGAACACACACACGGCCTCCTGGTGAATCCTGCGGAGGATCTCCAGCTGTGATCTAAAACGGGCTCCTCCAGACATTCTGCCGACTGAAACCAGGAGGCAGGTCGGAGGAACTCAGCAGAAAGTCCACAGGCTCTTACTCATTACCTTCTCACAGGGAGTTCAGTGTATGGTTGTAAAGCATCTTTGATTTCCAAAAAACTTCAAACTAATTTTCTTGATGTTAAGGAACAGTTTCCTCACATTAAACCAAGTTTTAAGATTTTTCTGCTATTTCACAACAGCGCACAGACGTTCCTTTAAATTTTCCCCAGAGCAAAATACATTTGTGTGGTCCCCAAAAATGGGAATTTGCCAGGAAACATTTCCTCCATCATCTCCATCACTTTTCCTCAGTCACTGAACAGAATTTTGAAAAGAAACTGTCTGGGTTTCTGCAGGAGAGCTGGGTCATGCAGCCCTGGCAGAGAAGAGGAGGCAGCGTCCTCTGTATAATTGTACTCAGATGTCTCATCAGCAGCACTCTGCTTGAATTACAGATATCAAAAAGACAAGAGAGGTCCTAATTGTGCGCAACGTGCATCTTACTCTGGCAAAACCGGTGGCAGCCGGCTGAGGCCGTTTTGATGTGCATGTGCAGCGAGTGATAGGACCGAGCTCACGCAACCTCGGAGCGCTCGTCTCTCGGGCAGCATGTGTTAGCGACTGTGCCGTGCTAATAACCCCTCTGTTGGAGCTTATCTGCTCTGTAGGACATGATGGAGGATGTGTAGAAGGGAAAAAAAAGATCTCATGGGATAAAGGACGTTTACCTTGCAGCCATTTTAAAGAGTTTTCAGTCTTCAGTGCCGTTCCCTGACCCAGACTCTTGTAAATGACTGGCTCATTCCCTTGGAAGTTGCTGACAGTACCAGTGTACAATTCACCATCTGTCAGAAAACAAAAGGGGAAGACGAAGAGTTTTAATTATGAACTTGATTTGTCCTTAATTAAACACAATACATTATGAAGAAATCATGAGCTGGGAGACTGTTTGACTAAGTCAGTGTTAGCTCTGAGGGAGAGGGATCTGCAAATCATCTCCTTAGCTCATATCCAGCTCCACTATTTACTAATTGCTTGTTAAGGAAGTTGAAAACAAACAAGAGTCTGTTGGTGCTTGGCTACTTATCAGACGTCAGCATTAGCAGGCAGCTCACGACTCATTACTGAATCAAAGACGCAGGAAGCGTCAGAGCAGCTTCACAACGAGCTGAGCCTGTTCTCAGAGTCCCCTCCCAGACGGAAACCAGTCACAACAAGATAATGTTTTATTTTTCACAAGTGACATAAAGGAAGAAGCAAGTTCATATATGACAACATACCAACGATGATGGCAGTGGATTTGTACTCTGGATTAAAGGGGCAGCGACTGCGCCCATCTTCCATCATGACCTCGCCCACTTGGTCTCTCTCCAGCGTGAATGTTGACGTGTTCTGGAGAAAGACACAAATAGCAAACGTCCCTCAGGCACAGACCAATAAAATTCTGCTTATGGTAAAGAGTGAGCTAAGGTGAGCTCAGTGGCGTCGAGCTCAATCTGTCATTTACAGATTGCACACTGAGACTTTCTGAGCTCAGTAATTTTCCACTGTGTGTCTGTGTGATAAATAAACATTGTTATGCAGTATAGACAATTCAGTTATTTCTTTAAAAAACAAATCCCACAAAAGGAGAACAATCAACAAATCTGAAATAGAGCTTCTACTATTAACCTGCTAAGGTGGTTTATCTGTTGTTTTGTTGTCATGAATGTTCATAAATGTGCATTAATCTCGTCCTCAAAATAGTCCTTGAATATTCACTGCTGTTGGTTTTATTCTTGTCATGGCATTCGTTGGCAAGTAGAACAATGATAGAATAAGGGCACGTTCACTCATACACAAATGTGGTTGGTCAAAGTTAACCAACTTTGAACTCCACACGAAGCCCGGCTGAGGATTTGCTTCGTCACAGTAAGTGAACGTTATATTCGCTCGTACAGATTGAACCAGACTCTGAACAGACTAACCCATTCAATTCAGTTTCTCTTCACTAGGTCTCCCTTCTGGAGGATTGTATGGTTTTCTGAAAGAGTCATTCATAGTACTTCATTGATAATAAAAACTCTGATATGGTTTCAGACCATTAAACACATGTTAGGTATTTTAGTATGCATGGATCATCCATATGTATCTGGTATATTGTTTTCCGGTGTGTCTACACTAGGCAGGACTACAGTAGGTGTGTCAGTCAACAGTTTATTGTGTCTGTGTAGCTCCGATAGACTTTTTCAAATCTGAGAGAAAAACACCTCATAGTGACATTAGTTGTGTAATTTCAGGGTTGGGCTTTTTAACAGAAATCCTGCGTCACAAACAATGGAGAGAGTTTGTCATATGTTTGTATCTAACGGGCAGGGAGGGGAAGGAAAGTCGGGATGACGTCTTTGTTTGACCAACTGCCCAAAACCAAAATGCATTCAATTGGCTAAAATATAAAAACAGAGAAAAACAACATAACCACAGATTTGAGAAATTGAAATAAGCAGGTGTTTGGCAATTTTGCTAAACTAACTCAAATAAAAAGCAGTAGGTCAGGATCAAATTTCATGGAACTAGACACATTCATTGTAAACGTTTGTCTCCTGCAGTTTAGTGGAAGGCATTGGAATGAAAATCAAAGAGCAAAACACTACATAACCCCCCCAAATTCTACGGAAGATAATAGGACTTCTTTTCCCCACAATTATTAAACCCTGCAAGAGCCTCAAATCAGCTGCAGCTGAACGTTAGAAGATATTTTTACACAGAACAAGGACAATAGCTTTGTCCCTTCAGGCCTTTGTTAAAAGTGCTTCTGACTTATAACACTAAAGAATAGATCTTCTTCTTTCAGTATGAACAGATGAACAGAGGGAACAACCACAGTGACCAATGGCTGTCATTAGAGTGCATACCTCTGCCAAGGCCAACAATCCTGCACATGATTGTCTAGTTCTTATTGGAGAGACATAACATTATTATACAATATAAGTCAGATAATATAATTGAAAAAAGTAAAAAGAAATTTGTGCCTAAATACGCATTTGCACCAAAATGTGATGCTTAATGTTGAATACATGTAAGGAAATGGACGGACATTCTCTCAGCTGTATTTGTTCACGTCCTCTGCAGCAGTTCCACCAAAAAGCATATGGAGGCGGTGCAGCCAATAATTCAAGCATGACGACCATAAGTCAGGAAGAACATTATGTGGAGAGACTTTGGGAGTTGGTAAGTTGGACAACCACCGTTTACAAAACGGTCCCTTTTTGTCGCTTTCAAAAACTCTCAACTTTGCGCTGCCCTCTGGTGGATGTTTTGCATATCAACATCGCCAGTGTCAACGTGGGTAGTGATGGTTACGTCCTTTGAGTCAGATTCATCTCTGTTTGTACATAGAGGCAGCACAAATAAACCTTGACTAGATTCTGATTGAAAACTTTACCTCCTTGATGGAGGTGATGAAGCATTTCCGTCTACCAAATGGAAATATGAGTACTGAATTAAGATGAGCATGAAAAAATATATGTGGGCAATTTGCAGTAATAGCAATTCTTTTTCCTAATAATCAAATCAGTAAAAGTGCCTCCGGTGCCTGGAGAATCTTCCCATGCTTTGTCATTGTAAGATGTTGTTTGACTCAGAGCTTGTTTTAACTTGTGTCTGTCGCTCTGATTGTTTAGTGGATCCTCTCTGCTTCAGCGCATTGTTAAACACTGTTTTGAGAAAGGCTATTAAAAATAAAACATTTGTTAAAGTTAAGTATCTCTGAGAGTGTCTGGCAAGGAGATCGCGGCGGGTGACACGCACGCACGCACGCACGCACGCACGCACGCACACACACACACACACACACAGGGTCCTGGGCTCTGTCACCATGATGAGTGTTGATCCGACTGGGCTCTGACTTGCTTGGAATCTGGGTTCAGGGCCTAAAGTTCCTGCCAAGTCATCTTCAGTGTGAGATGTCCCAGTTTTTCTTTCCCTCTGACGTCAAACAGGAGAGTTTACTGCCCTGCTTGAAGAGCTGAGCTGTCACCAGGTTCCACTGCCCCCCCCCCCCTCTCTATCACTGAAATCCATGTCATCCTGCTGCCGGTTTGCACTCGCTCCACATGTACTCCTCCGCTAGATAAACGGATCTACTGCTTCCCGCCTTGCTGGAAACCACACATCTCATGTACCCCCTGCTGACTTGTCCGGCTAAAGTGTCTCAGCAGGGTTCGGTTACGCTCGGATAACAACAGATCCAATACGGACTTGGTGGATAAAAGAGTTTGGTTCATACATAAATAAATAAAAAACGTAATTCCCTTATGGAGTGAAGATTAGTATCTTTACTGGCAGGGAGAAAAGAGAGAATGAGAGGCCTTTACTTACTATGTAGGTGCAGAGCGGACTGAAAGCAAAGGTGCCACACACATAGAGATGAGTGCTGTTCAGCCGAAGAAGAATTTTGATGTAATTGAAGCAATCAGTCTGGATGGGGAACAAATGGAGAAAGAGAGAGTGAGTTCTTTGAATCTACAAAATTCTTTATAACTGAATGAGTTTAATTTTTGTTGAAGAGCTCCTTAAAATCTCCTCCTGAAATACTGAGCAAACCTCTGAGAGCACAAATACTTCAGAAACTGTTACGTTAGAAATAAAAATATTCTCTTTCCTCCAACACTGCTGGGTAAACCTCCCAGTTTCACACAGCGGTTGCCTGGTGAGCTCTCAGTAATGCACAGATCGAGCGGTACACTGCAGAACACAGATTACCGAGGCTTGTCGCCCAGGGATACAACAGCTGGCATGACAACAAGGCAACAGAGAGAAAGTCTTGCAACAAAAAAAAGAGCAATTCCCTGGCGAGGCTGTACACACTCTACAAATCTATTTGTAACTGGTGTAAAAGGTTTGTTAACATTAAACTCGATGCCCATTTATCCTCCCACAGTCAGTTACAGGAGAATACAAGGAAAGAGCAAACACGCTCAACATGGAAATCCAGGCTTTTCTTTAAGAACTGTGCTTTGAAAAGTTACTTTCAAAAAGTTGTTTTGGAGTAGAAGCCACTCACCTCCAGGTTCTTCCCTTTGAAGCTGCACTCCTCTCTCTTTCCTGCAGGAGTGCCCCACGTCAGCTGAAGATGAAACAGAAACGCTGAATAAGTCATGTGAAAATCAGGGAACCATACTGACTCGGCAGTTCTTCAAGAAGACTGACAGCCGTTTCATTAAAAATTGAAGTGTAAACAATGAAGTCATGTATGGAGCAGATCAAAAACTCAAAACTCTTAATTAGTTTAATGGCCAAACAACAAAGATTCATGCAACCTGTTGAGATTTAACGCAGAATATTTCTATGTACAAACCACATCATTAAAGCTAGGGTTGGTAATCCTAGGAAATCTCCCCCAGCTTGTGAAGACTGTGTTCATTTGCAGTGAGACATCAGGCAGGTCGGTTAGTGACAGACAGGCCCGCCAACCATCATTTCATCGGTCCAAAGGTCATGTTTCTTATAGTCCTGCAAACTTCATCTACTGAAATGAATCAGGACAAAGAGGCTTTTAACAAATAATATAAAAAGTGTATCAGAAATCACCAACCCAACCTTTAACTCCAACTGTTGCTTAAATGAGTCTCATAGCGTCTGTTGCAATCATGATCCCAGTGAGACTAAATCCTCATGTTCCTAAACAAAAGCTCATTGCTCTCCTGACTGTTGACATGCTCACGTTCTTCTGCAGCTTGGTCTTGCTAATGTCCGAGAGGCTGAGGGCGAACAGCGCCTCCCTGGCTCCGACGTACAGCATGTCGTCCTCCTGGCTGAGCAGCAGAGACGTGTAATTGAAGACGCCGTCCGCAGAGAATCTCTTGGCCGACCTTTCCTTGGCATCTGGGAAGGAGCAGAAAAATAAACACGAAGGGAAGATTATCACCGTGTAGCAGGACGGACACAGACAGGAACAGACTGGTGTACAACACATGAACATGCTCACAAGCTGATAGATTTTGCATTCCTCAAACTATAAATGATTTCCTCTTCCACAGTAGGAAGGATTTCAAGTAGCGCCTGTTCACCTCTTTCCTAGGACTGAATAACTAACAAAACGGTTTAACTGTGATGTAACACATGCAGTCTGCAAAACAAACTTTGAGATGAGTTCTTCACATCCAACGAGAAAACAAACACTCACGCTTAAAGTGCTAAAGCTAAATGATAAAAGCTAATTTAATGATATACATAGAGTTGTTTACTAGAAGTTGACAACAATTGTGCTGCAATTTATTTTGGGACATAACCTGCAACAAAAACAAATTCTCAAACTTCTACCAAAGTATCTATAGCAGCCCAGAATGATGCATTATCTTTGTTTTCTCCCTCAACCAATGATTTTGAGAGAAAAGTGAAGAAAAGTTTGTATATAATATACATTTAAAAATAAAAATGAATGCAGAGGAATCTTCCCTCTGGTAAAGGAAAAGAACTGTGATCTATTCTAATCAAGAATATTATTCCTCATTTTCAGGCTTGCACAAATGGGAAATCCAGACAAAAAGCTCTTTAAATAGTATTTATTATTTATTTTCTTTTTATAGTTGTTTTAATATTTCCTGCGGCGATAAGTTCTTTTCATTGCTGTTTGACTGTCAGCAGGATTGCGTGAGATGGTCAAAGGAAGAGCCTTTTTCATTTAGGAGTGGATATGATACAGGAGGTGGATCCAGGAATTCTTCCCTTTCTTTCACATTGCAAGGTGCAGCGTTTCTTGTGACTCTTATGTGAACGTCTCAAGAGATAATGCAGAGATTAAAGTCTTATTTAAAGGACTGCTATCTATTGTGTCTGTGTAATTTGGTGTGGCTCGACTGAATTTGGGCCTTGGTGGAGGTATGTACTCTACTGAGAGTCATTCTAGTTCACACTTGTTTCTCCTACATTCGTCTTCATTCAGAAAGTTAGTAATCATCCTATCAGTGGAACCGCGAAGGACAAGTTTAATTTATCAAGTTACGTGATCTAATCCCTCCCAAAGTTTTTGGAGATGGAGAAAAGTGTATGATTCAACCTCAAAACCACCAAACGACTGATAATAATACATTTATTTGAATAGCACTTATCTCTACAAAAACCCATGGCAAAACATGAATGAACTAAAATAAAAGTTATTGTAAGAATGACACAAATCTCCACAAGATGACCTCTGTCCTTTAGGCCTCTCAAAGTCTCTGTCAAAGCTTCTGTCAAAGCTGGATGAGGGAGCCTCATCCAGCAGGACACAGTACAAGTGGACATGACACTACACCCCACCCCTGCACATCCCAACACACAGTGCTGCGCTTCTGTCAAACACGTTTATGATACAAAGCTCTCGCTGAGCATGTTGTCATGTCTGTATCCCTCACTCCTGTCCAGCAGCTACAGTAGCACCATGAGAACATGTCACATGACCACGTCCACACCTTCCTGCACTGGCCCGCTTTCTCTTTGCTCTGCTCAGCACCTGCAGGAGCATAAGAGCTTTATTGACATGACCTCTTCACATGGATCTTTTTAGCGCTGGGCTTTAAGTCCAGTGAGTCACTTTCCCCTCTCATCGCTCTTTCCCTTGCAGCCTCTACGAAGCACAGATTCACTGTATACATTCCTCTTTTTATAACATTTCCTTCAGCTTTGCAATCTACTCCACAGCTTTTTTGCAGCTTGCCACTGTGAAAGTGAAGTTTGTGAGTGGTTGGACTTGATGTTTGGAGCCTGTTTTTCTAAGCAGCATGAAGTCTGACAGCTGGTCACTTTTTAGTTTGACTCACTGGATAAACTGCTTAAAAACAGCTCATTTAAAAAGGCCCACACCAGCTCTAAGAAATCCTGGGAAACGGTTTATATACTGTAGGACCATCAAACTTTGTGACCGAGCCGCATCGAGCCCAGGCCGAGGGGGACGTTATCACTTGGTTCTGCTGACTAAAGACACAGGATACAGTTCATGCAATCAAATACTTGTGAATCCTTTTTTTTTGTATGTGCTTCAAACTCTGTTGTTTTTCTGACCATATTTGTAAATGTTTATCAGTGGTCTCCCATTCCAAGCATATTAAACAAACTCCATGTTCCCCCCCGAGCCAAAATGCTGGGGGTCACGTCTCCATTTGCTTGTCCAAATAAGTGGCTTGTATCTGGGGTTGTAAACACTAATATTTGCTGCAGTTAAAACCATTTACAGCCTGTCTCCGCCTCCAGCCCTCTGTGCATAACCAGAAAACTGAATTTTAGACACTTTTGATAGCAAGAGAGACCAGCAGTGCATTTATCTCCGGCACTCCAGGTGGTGCGTTGGGCCGTATTGCAAATGGAACAGCAATAAATGTTTACAACCCACAACTTAAACTTTTCAATATGCTTGCAAACAAATGGCTCATCTAACGCTCGAGGCACTTTGGCAGGATGCTCGTCCTCGCCTCGTGGGAGCGAGAGCCAGCTGCGCGAGCTCCATTTTGTCCAAAAATCACTTCTTAGCCTCTCTCCAGATCAACAGCCCTCATTCAGCTCAAAACGTGGTGACATCTGGAGTCAATGAAGAGAGGGGCCTGTCATTAAATTCAAGGAGAGGGGTGCACGAAACAGAAAGAGACTTCCTATTGTCATCCTCGGCTCGTTCAGTACAGGAGGGAGAAATACGCGTTTTCCCAATGTGGAGGAAAACTGGTTTAATTTCAAGGTAATTTAAGTCTGTTAAAATTGTCCTAAATGCTCATAAAGAGAGATGCTCTCGGTCCCGGTGGACCCTGCAGTTGCCAGACAAAGGAAAGCCATCTCGCTGCTCAACAGGGGGACATATCATAGCTGTCACGGCTCCCCTGGGCTTAGGCTATTCACTGGAACCAAAAACAGCCTTCCCTCGGCATATTAAAACTCTCTGACATAAATCACAGTGACATCCTATTAGACAGACAATGAAATAACGAGCAGAGGCGAGCCGAGCCATGGAACTTTAAGTTCGGGAACAGGCTGCTAAGCTGAAGGGGTGGGAGTGTTGACCGGAGAGAGGGGGCTTCAGGTCGGGTTGTTGTAATCAGGAAGACAGGCTTGAGATGTTGACCTATGTAGAAACATGGAGACATGGTCGGGGGAAGAAGATTTATTTTCAAACTACTCTGCGATGTTGTTTTGATAAGAGCGGAGAGTCGAGCGGGAACAAATGTCAGCGCTGTGTCAAGATGCAGCGATTTCAAAACAGACACTCAAAGCTCTCTCCTCTTTTTCCATCTATGTAATGGATCTTCAAAAGGCTTCAATTTTCTGTACTTTCAGACAAGCTCTCTATAACTGCTGCATCAGGCTCCATATTTTGAGGTTTCTTGTCCAGGTTCTCTCTCTGACCCTGTTCAGGCCTGGTATTAACATCTGTCCAGAATGTTTCTCCTGTGATTGGATTTCACTTTCTACGACCAAAAGATGATTCGAAAGAGCAAATAATATTGTTTTTTCCTGGTTTGATCTTACAATGTGTCCGATGGCAATGTTTGAGTGTGATGGTGTCTGGGTGTTGGTGCGAGCCAGAGAGGGAGAGAGAGAGAATGAGTAGCGAGTCAGAAGGGACTAAGGGACTGAAGGGGAGTTGGAAAGTGATGATATTGTGGCAGTGGATACAAACAAGTCACTGGAGCCACAAGGAAATTTAAAAATATGTTTGATCCTCGGTGAAACTGTAACAGGTCAGAGGACGTCAGCTGAGTCCTTCATATGTGGCCCAGAACACATTTGTGTTCACAAAACTAAAAGAATGTGGCCACAGGCGTTCCAGTCCACCTCTCAGTGTGGTTGAGTGATCAGATCTCAGGAAGCTTTTGGCTGCGCTCAGACCTGAACTTCGCTCTGACCACTTGTAATTGGATCACTGAGCACGGATGGTAATACCAGGTCTGACGGACGTCTCTGATGCAGCAGGTCACTTGAGCGTTTTGACACCCGGGAAGCAGAATGCCAGGCAGCCAGAGAGAGCGCCAGCAAACCGCCCTCCCCTTTAACAGTCAGGCCCAAGGTCCATTCATCACCCCCGCTGTTTAATCAGCTGGCTGTCACCAAGCTGAGACCCTCAACCCCTGCTAATGCTCATCACATCACACCTAAACCGTCAGAATGGCTTCTTTATTGTTGCTGCTAACATTCTGAATTAGCACGAGAGTCAACTGAGTACATTTGCCTGTGGTTATAACAGACTGCACACTGCAGGAGAGGCTGAAAAAGAAATTGGTGCAAATCTGGAATAGTTAAATAAAGCCCCATTTAAAGACTGCATGAACAGAGAGACGCCAGACCGGCAACATTCAACTGAATATCTTTTTTCCACCGGCAGATAAAAACCTCTCAGTAATTAATTAGGTGAAATTAAATGTTGGCAGTGTGTTCATTGTATTCAATGATTCTCTCCCTCTTTCTCTTTTTTAATCAGTGGAGGTAATGACGGCAGAAACAAATTACATCAGGGTTTGAGAGCAGCTGCTCTGTGATCACAGAAACTTTTTTTCACTTTACAGAGAGAGAATATGACTCACACACAACATGCAGCTACAAACGTATTGGAACCAAACTGATACACACAAGGTGAGGTGTTTCATCTGTGCCAGAAAATGGTGGAATTTTTCTGTTATTGTCAGAATCACCTTCCATACGTAAAATATACCTCTACATGTTCTAGTGCCACCTGTCATTTCTTGATAGTGTGAAACAGGGACAGAATATGGGGACGACATGCAGTGAGGTTCGGCCCATAAGCCGAACCTTTGGCCCCTACAGGATCCATATGAGGTGACCACTCTCTCAGCCGGTCCAGCTATTATTATTTGAGGCTGCATCACCTCAAATGGGTGGCTTCCTTCTGTCAGATGAGGTATTCTGCAAGACTTAAATATTATGTCTGAATAGATGCATAAATAATACATAAAAACTGTTTCTTATGCTCTTATCAGAACAAGGTTACAAAGTGCTTTACAAAATTGATGAGTACAAAACGCTGCAGAACAAAGCAAGACAAAAGAAAATATTAAAACAAAAACCATCTGTTCAAATCAGGCACTAAAAGGATTTTTTTTTTATAAAAACAATATGTTGTATGAAGGGGGCCGAGTGCTGGTCTAATCTACCCAGGCAAGGAGTTCCACAGTCTCGGGCCCTGATGGCAAAAGTCTGGTCTGCCTAAGTTACCCCCCCCTTGACTGAAACCCCTTTTCCATTGATTAGAGCATTTGTCTACAGTAGAAATGAATACAATCAGCATTCACCACAGGGTAAAAAACTGATTATTTATCATGTTTGGCTCAGATCACAGTGATGAAAACATGACAAACAGGTGAACGCCCAAATTTGACAAAAGGGCAGGCAGAGAGAGCTCCTCTGTTCTGGGAGCGTTTGTGACGTTGAACATGTTGCACCAGGGAAACTTGTTTACTGGCAATGGGAGAGGAGCCAGCAAGTTCACCCAAACGTTTACCAGATCATTTTGTAAGAGAGGTATGAGGTGCTACCAGCAAGTGTTGGTTGCAGGATCCTGTGTAGACAGTGAAGGAGGACTGACACTGCTGCTCTGTCGATGCACAATGTTTCCTTTAACAGAACGGTCTTTTAACAGAACGACCTTGAGATAAGTCACATAAGAGTGGCTGTAATGCAGTAGACGTGTTCAAGTATAAATGATTTCTTGTAAATCCTCACATCTTCTTGAATGTTAGAATAAAGTGTGTAACTAGCATGGCAGAAAGACCAGACCATCAAATTGTTCCTCTGAGTCACAGCGGAGTGTGTTCAGCTCCTTCACCGCTGAGCTATAAACTGAGATATCACCACAGGGTGCCAGCTCGCCGACATAATGTTTCTGAGAAATCAAATACATGCCGGCACTTTGGCATGCATCATGTTTCGGAGAAAATAGAGCAAGGTCAAGTGATTTTTTTTTTTCTAAAGGTTTAATAGCACTCCATCGGCGGGGGCGATTGATTGGCTGCTTTGTAGACATCCGCCGCCCAAGACATGCCCCAGATTTGCTGAAGCAGCCTGAGCCAAGTCACAAGGCAACGGGGGCAACGGGGGCAAAGGGGTTCACCGGCCGGGTGGAGAGGATCCAGAGGAGAGGAGTGTGTAGCGCAGCTGATATTAATCTCACTGCGGGCTCTGCTTATCTCATATGCAAGACACAAATGTATAAAATAAAAAAAACGATCTGTCTCTGCTCTGTCAGCGGAAGCTACACTACAGCGAACAGCTCACCGTCGTGATTTGACAATGGGCCTGATAGCGGCGCTGGAGCTCCTGACAGAAGTCACATCAAGGTCACTGCAGCACTGCTCCCGCTGATGTTTGGGCGAAGTGATGGTTATTTCATCGACGCAGACAACTGGCAGCTGAACGCAGCCTTGTTTCTCTGCTGCTGTGCTGGAGCGTGCCAGACATGAGGGCACAGAGACAGAGATGAGAGGGCAGACTGGACAGAAGAGATGGGTCAAACTCTTTCCACACGTTTTCGTGCCATTTTAAACCCAATTTTAATTGAACCTAGGTGAATTTTGTCGTACTAGTTCACTGCCTGTTTGGAATGGACTGGTAGTTTGGCCTGTGGTGATGCTGGTTGCAGTATTCTTTCTGAAACTGCAGTTGACCTGGAGCAGTTTAGCCACACCAAGTAAAGATCAGCTGCACGACTCAGTCCATACAACCCTGGAGCTGCTGCACAAAGACCTGTTTACATGTTTATTCAAAGTTCTGTGAAGCTGGAATCGGTCACTGAACTTCAGACTGGACTGTCAGTTGTCTTTTTCCTGAACGAGCTGTTCTCATGATCAGCATCAGCCGCTACAGAGCGCTGGTTGTCTGTTTATTCAAATATTATTAACATGAAACGTATTGCACCCAAATCAAACCAAATTCTACACCGCACTTACTTGGACAACATACATGCCAAGTGTAAGGTTGATAAAATGAATGGTTCTCAAGATATGCACGCCAAAGACAGGGATTTCTGAAATTAGCAGAAAGACTTAAAAAGGGAACATTTACAAATGTATATATTATCTTAATATATAATATAATACATGCAATTATTGGAAATGTGATAGAGACAAAACCTGAGGGGAGATGGAGCAGAGAAAAGAAGACTTAGCACTGGACCTTGAGACGTATCTACAGTATATCTATAATATCTATAACACCAAGCCGTCTCATATGCGTTATCACTGGAACCAACAGTGTCAGTTTGCTGCTATTTTGTGTGTTATGTTGTGTATTGTGTTTAAAAACATACTGAGAGACAGCTGCCTCTTGCAGATAATAACCAGAGCCTAGCAGTGTGTAAATCCTGTGTTCACTGTGTGTGTGTGTGTGTGTGAGTAGTACGCAGTTACATGTGTTAATGGTACCACATGATTACATGTGCAGGGACACAACATTGTGACAACAGACCAGCAACAAAATGACAGAGTATTTGTTGGAAAAGTGGGACAGTCGTGCGAAGATGAACTGAGGAATGCTGGTTCTCTGAAGAAAAAACAACACGCACACATGCCAGGGATGAGGTCAGTGCCTGAAACACAGCATCTCTTTAAAAGCAGATAACAAAAGAGCCTGACACAGTAGAGGCGTTCTGCTCTGTAATTATTGGCTCTCAGGTGTCGTCTTGATGCACAGTGGATTGGCACACCCACCTACCCACCACTCAGAGGAGCAGTGGATGGAGGGCAGCGGTCTATCAAAGCTGAAAGCTTTCGAATGCCGAGCTCGCTGAGATGTGGTAGATGAGAGGGAGAGACAGAGAGTTGGTATAATTTCCTCACTCAGTATTCAAAACAGACGTGCCCGTGCTTGTCATGTGTGGGATGACTCTTCAGCCGCTCTCTCTATCATACTCCTACGCTCTAGAGCGAGAGACAGTACATGTCACTGGTATCTGACACACAAACACACGCACACACACACGCCTCACTGGTCGTTTTGTACTCTCACAATTTTGGCGACAAAACAGGAGCTGAGAGGAAGCGACATTAAGTTTCGAATGGAATTTACTCATGTAATTGGTGAAGTTAACTATATGACTATGAATTTGAGATTTTAAAAAGCAAAAATGCTCAATCAATTAATCAATGTATCAATCAAATTGTATTTGTAACAGTCTGCTATAAAAGGATGTTTTGAAAATGTAATTTTTCACTTCTGAAATAAGAAATAATCATTTAAATTCTGACCATTTTTAAAGAAAGTTGCATTCCGCCCATAAACACTGCACGTGTCAAAGTTACTGCTAATGGTAGCTTGATGTAAATGTAATGTCTTTTTCCACTGAGGTAAACATTGATTTGTCTCTGTGAGAACACCACATGCTGTTCAGTTGTCTGGTTGAAGCTGCTGCTCCAGGACGATCTGCTGCTGCATTCAACCTGTTGCTCACTACAGAAACTACAGGTGGAGAATTCAACCAGAACAGAAATCTGCAGAACAACCACTCTTATAATCTAATATTGGGCAGCTCCTGACGATCCATATCCTAATCCACTGTCCACTACATCAAACGTTTTCTGTATTACTGTAGTTACTTCTGTCCTACTTGCACACAGAGAAAGATCGGCTTGATAAATAACCTGGTATCTATGGTTCAGCCAAGTGGACTTGAGGAGAAAAAAAAACATCTTTTGTGTCAGCACTGCAAATATCCAGATCCAGCTGGCGTGCACATGGCTGCAGATGGTTTCTGCTGCAGCTAGAATCCCATCAAAGCACACGGCCACACAACTCTGCTGCCGTTCCTCAGTCTGCCCACTTGTTGATTCTTAAGACACCAGTGGAGCAGGCTATAGTTTACTGAGGGCTTTGACTCTGGACTGAGGCTTTTTGGAAAATCTTACAGTTCTACCAAAGCATACACACAACCCTCTACACTGTGTTTGTGTGCTTGCGTGCGTGAAAGAGATTGTTTTTGTATAACAGTAAGGAATTTGTGAGACTCTTCTTATCGTGGAGAAAATAATTTTTGTCAGAACAGGTAGACTGCTTTCTCTCCTCAGGTAGTTTGTGCTACACACGCATGCACACTGTCACTATGATTTCCCAACATTATTGATAGCAAAGCAAGGAACTTGAGGATGCACAGGACACAGCACATTGTTTCCTTCTAACTTCCCCCCCTGCTTATTTGTCCTGTCACTTCTCATGGTAAAATGAAGCATCCCAAACTTTATTGTGCTGTGCTGTGCTCTGTCTGTCTCACACACACATTGACCTGTCTGTCATAGTTGGACCAGCCCTCTGCCCAGATGGCACCAATATCCCTGGGCTGTGCAGAGGCAGTGACTCATTACAGTGGCCAAGAGTGTGGGGAAATAGGTCCGATCAATATATTCTACTATTTGACTTATTGACATTATTAAGCAGAACATGCCACTATCAGGAGCCTGATGAGTGTGATCTCTTCATCTGCTGCATTAGCTTTCATATGTCTTTGATCATACGGGTCACTCTGCCCTGACACGGTTTATGGTGGACAGGTCTCACTCGTATAAATTAGAACAAACCTTGCTTTCCTGCGTCTGTGAGCATCACAGGCACAGCTGACTGTCACTTACTGTTATGTAAAAAAAAACATGAATCAGACAAGACTCCTATAAAATCAGAAACTGTAACTGAATCCCTCAGCTCAGTGCTCACAGACAACCAACCAGGCCTCACAGGGACACACACACACCTCACTCTCTCTTTTCACACACACCCACCAGCAGGACCACAAGGCATGTGGAGTCTATTAACATACTGGAACTGAATCAGGAAAGATCTGAATTTTAAAGATACATGAGACGGCAGATTGTAACCCTTTCACTTCTGCCTCCACTCTAAGGGTGGAACTGGAAAATATATTAGGACACACTTAATCTTCAAAGTGTGGTTTTATAATGAGACTATTACGATGGTAACAGTGATATTTTTTTAAAGGAATACAAATTTTATACTGTCATTTATTCTATGTACTGGTTTTTAAACACAACGATGCATTAGTGGAGAAAAATGCACATGAATGAATCTTCCATGATAACAATGGGAGCCCAAAGTACCACCTTGTCATATTCTTTACCAGCAAACAAAATGAGTTTCCACAGAACAACCCTGGGAGTGTGTGTTTCCGGTTCTACCCTCAGACTCACAGTGGGAGCGGTGGAGGCTGCAGTGCGACAGTGACAGCGAGTGAGTAATTCATGTTAAACCAGCTAAACATGATAAAAAAATGTTTAGGTGTGTAAAACGTGAGCAGAATACCAAGTAAGTCAGATATTGATTCCGCTCTTAGAGGAAAATAAAGTGCACAGTGATACATTTATTCAACAGCATTTTAAATCCTGAATGTTTTGTGGAAAAAGCAAAAAGTCACTTTGCTGCAAAAAGACTATTTCAGATGATGTTTTCTGTGTCGCAGCAACTATGCTCATTTTTGTTTTGGACTGATCCGCCTGATCACAGGAATCCTAAAGAAAACGCACACTGACACTGTTTAACCTCACATTCCTCTCCGTCCATCTCAATTACCAGCTACACCGTTACTCCTCGCCACTCGCCATTTACTTCAAATCAAACGCTCCTGGTCGAGATCGGCGAGGACTGAACTTTTCTGTCCGTTCCCTGGAGCGTGCAGGCGACGAAGCCATTAGAACGTCTGCAACACGCGGAGTTGATGTGCTGTGATTACGCCCCATTGTTGCAGCTGCTGTGGCGTTACATGCGGGCACTTGTGAGTGCCACCTCTGCTGGAAGCCGCCGACCGGCTCCTCTTTTGGGATCAGTGGGCGTGCCGGGTTTTAGGTGAGCACCGGAGCATGTCTAAAACCTCACGAGTATTTGGCCTGACCCCCCTCCCCCCCTCTCTCTCTCCCTCCCTCACTGCCCCTCCTCCGTTCCTGCACTGCGATCCACACACTGCCAAGGTCACCGGATTAGCATGCATGAGGGAAAGTGCACAATATTCGGCGAACATAAACCAAACGTAAACGGGAAAGGACACTGTGTACACTGAGCATCAGCAGCGTGCTCAACAGCTCGGCTTAAATGGGCATTTTGCTTCATGCTGCACAGACACACACGAGACAGACGTCCCTTCTCACGTTAAACTCTCTGCAGGACAGCAAATGTAATGCAGCCTTATTCCCAGTGACAGCATAATGCAGTTGATGCACCTGAGTCACAGCTTTAAACAGGAGAAACAACAGTGAGCTTGCCAAACACTCTCACCAGGTCATTAAGGTAAACGGTTTTTATTAAGTGCTGCAGCTGAATTACTTCCTCGCTTGTTCCACGTGAGAGAAAACCAAAGTAAAACAAATCACCTCCTCAGCACCGAGCGGAGTTTGTGATAACCAGCAGTGTTACATGCAGCACGCCGAACCGATGCTCGCTGCTTCCAGTCCCATGATCCTTTGTGCTGCCTCTCTGCACAAGAGCCATAATGAGAAACAGACAAGCTCTCCCACTGCAGCGACCACAAAAACCTCCACTCATTGCACACGAGAGATTAGCCCGCTCATTAGCAGAGAAGGAAGGAGCGAGAGGAGAGAAGATGGACAAAAAGAAAAGAGTCCTCACTCGAGAAAAACAGCCCAGGTCGCCTTTTCCTACAGAGCAGAGACATTTTAAGTGGTGAGCAGCTTCGCATGTGTGCCTTAAACTGTAGCTAAAGGGTTGTTTATTGGCAAGGACATAGATGGTTTGTATATATCGCATTAAATCACGTTATAATACAATTCAACACATATTGCCATGTATAAAATTAGAGCCTAAAATACAACTTACTGTCTACCACCCTGATGTACATTACATAGTATTGATAACTCTGCTATTATCTTACTGCAACGTTGTCGGTCACAAAGCACTGCGGCTTTGGAACTTATTCCATGCTTACACATCCGTTTCTCCTCACTGCAACACAACAAATCCACATCTGTTTATATCAGTGCACATTTTCCACAGCGACACCAACGATGGTTCCCAGTGGGAGGCCACTCTGCAACGCTGTACTCACATTTATGTTTATTTAAAACTATTGATAAGAGGCAGGACTAATCCTACTCTATCGAGAAAAAAAGATGTTGCCATCATTAGCTGTACCGATATACTTTTGCACAGACCTATGGTTGTGTATGTGGAATTTACAGTTTATAATGTGAGCAATGCTGCAGACCCTGTTTATGTAAAGCTGTATCCTTAATGAAAACAGGTTACTCTCAATGTCAGTGATGTTTTAAAAGGATGTTCTTACACCAAATCATCAGCTGAAAAGCGTGTCGTCTCACACTACTACTTATGCTCTCAAGCCGCAATGATCTCAATC
Source organism: Limanda limanda (assembly GCF_963576545.1). NCBI lineage: Eukaryota > Metazoa > Chordata > Actinopteri > Pleuronectiformes > Pleuronectidae > Limanda > Limanda limanda. The sequence goes on from NC_083638.1 coordinate 16,091,650, forward strand.
ATGAATTTTAGATTAGCAACGCTCAATGGAGTTAAGCAAAGTGAGGGAGGGGAGAGAGAAACATCAGCGGTTTGCTTAACACTTAGCTGCTGGGAACCAGCTTTGGGCCAATTTAATCCATTTAGTTCTTTGAGAAACAAGTTAAATGGCTCAAGCATGTGAAAGGTTGTTCTCGGGTTATGAGCGATGCCAAAGTGGGAGACGCTGCGTGTGGATTACGACATGATGCCTTGCTGAGTTGGCCGAGGAGTGAAGAAAACATCAGAGTGCTGTTTTCGGAGGGAGGGAACTTCAAACTCAGAAAGGCAGTGTTTATCGGAGCCAAAACACCCCTGCATCCACATAGACCTGTACTTTGGTTGTTGCTGGATCGGCATATTTGCCTGTGAGAGTACTTCTGACAGCACAGACATAAAAATACAGGAACCAGAGAGCCAATTTAAAGAAACATGATGATGAACAGTCCTTTTTTACAGCTACAACACAGGATGTTAAAAAAATAAGTGTTGGGTGACACTTCCCTGAAAAGCAATTTCCCCAGTCTGCCAAACAACAACCTGATTCCCCGACGCCCTCCTGCATTTGTCATAAGCTCCCATAATGCATCAATCAATTACCCAAAAAGCTGTCAGCTTAACAAATAGAGAGAAACAGCAACATGTTTTTTAGAATCATGAAAGCTTAATCCCCAGCTATTATAATGAGGAGTGCTGCAGTGTGTGTGGGACTAATCACATGCAGTGGTGAAGTCAGGTGGAAAAAGGGTCCTCTACTCACTCAGCGGGTTCACCAGGAGACACGCAAGGTTTATGTTTGTGAGGTCGACTGTGAACATTATCAAAAAGTGGAATGAGACTCAAAAAGGGAGGAAGAGCCTGGTGAGCCGAGTAATGCACCATGTCAGACAATATGTGTAGTGCAACAGTTTGTAGGCCCCAAACTGTCACACTTTGTTTGTGCGTCAGTCTGAGAAGTTGCATGTTATTTTCCAAGCACACTTCTCCCCGTCGAGCCTCAGGGTGTAAAAACAACAAAAACAGCAAATTTTGTGACATCTAATCTTGAAATAATTGCCTTCACTTTACAGAGGTGGTGTTTGTAGTGCAAGTAACTTCAAACTGGCCTCTGTGTGTGTGTGTGTGTGTGTGTGTGTGTGTGTGTGTGTGTGTGTGTGTGTGTTGCACACATCAGGGGCCAACAGGCACTTGTACTCTATGTATACACTGTTGCAATGGCTGCTTCACTATACATCACTAACGCGCGGCTGTGTTTGGTGTGTTGCTTCACCACTTACCCAAATTGTGTTTTTAGTGTGGTATTTCACTCAGATCAGTTCACTTTGATTGTTGTTACAATTGTCAAGCTTCCCAATGTTGTACGGCATATTACAAAGAAAACTGTGGAGGATTTATCCCTCAAAACTATTAGGAATTTTTTACTCGAACCGACATCGCTCTCACTCGCAAAAGATTTTCGAGTGACATGTACACAGACTTAAGAGTTAAAGACACGTTCTTGCATGGGATAACTACATTGCTAGTCACTTATGGGTAAGCTCCCGACTGCAGAATAAATTAGGAGGTCAGACAGTTTGCATGGACAGTAAAAACTTTATGGACGATAGCACGAGCACAGCTATACAATGCACCAATTGAGCAAAACACCAAGTTCTATTGATAACAAGTTTGTGAGGTATTCATTTAGACTTACTGTATGCAAAACTGATGCGTGGTGTGACATCCTCCTCCGTGGCCATCCCTGATTGGAAGTAGGCGGCCAATAACAGCATAGCAGCGAGGAGAGAGTGGACAGTCACAGCTAGCGTCCACATGGTTACAGGATCCTCTCACACAGACATAAACAAATGCACGCTGCTTGCTAAGATTCCTTGGTTTTCATTAAGCTCCGGGACTGCAGAGCTTTATATTTTCACTCTCATCTTCCCGCAGGCAGAGGGGAGGAGGGGTGAGGGAACGTGTCCTTGACTTGATTATTGTACTCCCAGTGGTCCTTACACACGGTTAGCAGACTCTTATCACAGAGAAGAGGAATCCTTTCTGGATTAAAAGCTGCTTGTTTTCATCCACTCGTAGTAGCTGTGCGATGGATCAGCGCTAAGCTCAGACCAGTGGCCACTTAGTACAAGTCATGTTGGATCTGCGGAGAGAAGAGAGAGAAGCGGCTTCTTTAGGTTTGATCCAAAAACAAGTTTAAAAGCAAAAAATATGAAACACGAGCGTGAATAACAGATCTTTTTCCAAACTTCTAACGCAACAACAAACAACTATAAAAGCAAAAAGAGTTGATAGATGTGGTGATGGGTTAATCTGGAGGATGGTGAGGAGCAGTTACACAACAGTTGACTTATCTGTTCTGACAGGAGATGTTGGCATCACCCAAAGATGACCTGCCTCATCTCTCAGAGACAACACTTTAATATTTAAGAGTAGCACACTGGTGACTCCAGCTTAAGCCGCGAAGACTAAAACAACTATCTGTGCTTTCAGCATTTACTGTCATCGCTCTGCCAGAGAAGTAAAACTCAGCTAAAGGGGTCACATAGACCACCAGCCAGCAACGTAAACACACGCATCACATTGTAGCTGGGAGGGTTTAGGAAACTTTATAATTTAAGTGAATGTCTTGATTTGCCGTTTGCACTGCAGCCCACACAGTTTCTCTGTGAGATAAAGCGTCCGTTTGATTTTGTTTTAGTCTCAATATTTAATTAAGCTATCATAAACAATTGGTAAGAGATAATGGAGAAGATCCTGTGGGAGCTTGGCTCTAATTTTGTGGTATGTGGAGAAATAAATTAAAGAACAGCGGCTCCCAAGACCACTCTGTAATTTGTTTCAAAGAGGCGCAGTGAACATGACTTTTATTGGCTTCAGTGTGAGTGTGCAGAGAAGGTGCACGTTTTGTAGCTATATATGCTGAGATTGTATTTAGTAGGAGGTCAGCTTTCTTGGAAGAAACCTTCCATCTGTTTCTTTCTTTTTTGTTTAAAAGAAATACAGAAGATAAATCTGTGTACCTCTTTTGAAACTTTATTATTAAAACTAAAGTGGTGCATAGCTTCGCCAAGGCCCAACAGTCTCCCTATGAAAACACATTTTAATTCAAAAGCCTGATTATTTATCATCAAGATCTATAAATCCCTGGGAAAACAACAAACTATCTCGAAAGTGAAAAAAGATTCCTGGATCCAGCCCCTTAAATGTAATCCTCCCCAAATTTAAGGAGTTATTTTTTGGCCCACATGTCCCATCCTCCCACTACGTTTCGTGGTAATTTGTCCATAAACGTTTGTGTATTGATGCTACCTAATAAACAAACCATTTGCAAAATGAAAACTCCTTGCGGGAGGTGATAAATTGTGAAATCATCTCTTGGTAGTTCTTAGACCTGCTATGAGTTTTTGATACTCAGAGACAGTAGCAACAAAGTGTAAACACAACACTGACCTGAAGTTGTTCCCAAACAGCTGCATATGTCCACATCCTAACCATGTTAGCATGCATTTAGAGTGTGGAGATTGTTTAAGACCACCTGATGAATTTGTATCAATATTCATTCTTCTAAGAAATATTTGAATAATGCCAGTTTTGCATCCACCACATGATCGACAAGTCATTCACGTGCTCACTTGTAAATCCGCTGTGAATTTTCCTAAAATGTTTTCTAGGGTGTTGCCAAGATAAGTTCCAGAAAATGTCCGGAGACCCTGAGTCAGACAGTTGCGTTCTCAGATACAGCTTCTCAACAAAATTTCAGGAAGACATGCAAACTTCAGCGCATGCAAAGTAGTGACAAATGTTTTCTATAATAGCCACCCCCGCAAGAAACACAGACACTCACATGGTACAAAGTTAACAGTAAACCAGGAGAAGCAGAGACACCTTAGTTCAGTGAGCATACAACTCTGCTCCTGGGATGCAAAACAACTCACTACTCCTTATTTGGCTGAGAAAACTGGATGTCTCCCCCGAGCTCCCACATACATGGTGACGTTTACAAAGTAAACACTGGAGAGCACATGGCGTCTCTGCTTGAGAGCTTGCATCACTGCAACAACTCCCTAAAGACCTCTCTCAAATATTTACGGTCTCTAATAAATCCAACAACAGCGCAAGACAAGCGGGGGTCAGCGAGTGGCCCCTGCTTGTCTGGTGAGATGGAGCCCTGCTGAGAGGGACCTTCTCAAAGTTCTGGTAAACCTGGTTAAACAACAATTATGCACAGTATAAACAGATTTACAACCACATTTCTAACAGGGAAGCTGGCTGAGACTAGCAGCTCACTGACTGAATGACCTGTTGACATTGTGGCTGCTAGCAGGCAGATTGTAGTTGACTGACAGGCAGTGCTCCTCGCAAAATCACTGAAGAACAGATATTTTTGAAGGGCAGGTGGAAGGTTGTTTGTCTCACCTTTTCCATGGCAACACCGATCGCACAAGTTTTACTGAATAAAACACCCTTTTCCTCTTAACTCTGCATCCGTGTCTCGCTGTCACACCCTTGTCTCTCACTATTCCCAGGTTCTTGAGCAATGAACCCATGTGTCACTCCTCGCTTCACTAGCAACTGCTCCAGTTGAGTCACGGGAGGCTTAAAACCCCAGCCATGTTCCTGTAACCTCTCCCTCCTCCTCCTCCTCCTCTGCTGGTCCCACTCATGCCTGCAGAGACTGCAACAACAAGCATGGCAGCCCAGGGCATATCCTTATGTAACTCCAGAGGCCTTTAAAATTTTAATGAAAAGAGACGGGTGCTGCTGGAGAGGGTTTTCTGTCTCTCTGAGGAGTTGGGAATGATGAACTCTTTTGGGGTAATTCTCTATGGCTGTATTGCGTAAAGGACCTCAACACTCCTGCATTGACCTTTCAGTGTCTGAAAAAGTTGTTATTCCAACAACTTACTTTGGGTCATGACGCACAGTTCTGATGTCCAGGTATTAGTGTTCAACTTAAGAGAGTTTAAAGGCCTGAATAAATGCCATCCACCACATATGTTATTCTCATTGATTATTTCCAGATGGCCATATTAATCACCACCCTAACCACTTTTGTAATTGTTCTCCATCAATGTACCAAAACAAAAACATACCTACAGATGTCAAGGACACCTAAAACAGTTTTTATCTAAAAGTTTGATAAAAATTCCAATTTCTGTTCTTGCGTTTACGCCTGCTGGTATTTTTCTATCTGAACACTTTCCTCAGCCACCTCCTCGCAGAGACATTTAATTACAAAACAAAAAGTTAGTGTGCCCAGTCGAAAATAAGTGATGTCAATATAAAGAGGCCCATGCAGCAGTGTGTGAAATTGAAGGTATCTGGGGAATTCAAAGCACAGGATGACTCATGGGTGTGATGCCTAGAATGTTCATCTAACTGAGGCCAGCACCTGAGGAGGACAAGACGGATGTTCCAGACCCCAGAGGCAGATCCATGGAGGCTTAGCAAGGGCACAAAGGGCATGTAAACTTGTGTAATACTGCACTTGTTCTGTTTTCTTTTACATATTTTTGGCTTGACAACCGTGTCCCAAGTACATGCATTATAGTCAAATTAATCTTGTAGAGTCCTAATCCATTCTGAGGACCAATGAAGCCCGGAACTGAAGAGAAAAAGTATTAAATATTAATAAGTATTAAATCATGATTGACAGAAAGTACTTGAGCAAAGAAAGTGATCTTCTTAGAAACAACAGTTGTGGGATTTATGGGACTAGAGCTATTTTCTGCTGCTACAGAGAACCCAGTATGGCCAGTGCCACAGGACCCATCTGCTTGCCTAGGGGAGGGTCTGCTGCTACATGTGTCCATGCAGAGGGGATCTGGTGCCATATTGCTTCAGGCTACCGATTCATTAACCTTTCCAACCGCCCACAACCCAGAGGATCCCTATTAATACCTGCATCTGTTCAGACAGAAACAGGATGTGACAGATACATTGGACGACGCACTCTGTGCCAGGTCATAGCAAGTTCACTAGAGGGGGAGCAGAAAGACTCCTAACCACTTGGCGAGCTTGGAGTGAACGACTTGGCTTTGCGTTCCACCCCTGTCTCCCAATAACTCATCTCTGAGAAGTGACTTGTCTCTCATTTAGTCTTTGGCACAGGCCGATGCACTTATGGAGATGATCAGCAGCAGCCAGGCACGACCCTGTGATGAGAGTACTATCACAGATCTTGACATGAGGCTACATTATGTTGCAGTCAAATCCATTAACAGTATTGTTAAACACCAAAGTCATGGGGAACTATGAATGCATCTTACGTTTTGCCAGGTTTAAAGGTGATGTTGTGAGAACATATCCAAAAAGGTAATTGTTTTAGTTAAGGCAGGATTTAAAAGTATATTTTTTCCACATTTGACCTTAAAAACAACATAGCCCCTTTGGTCTAAATGACTGTTCAGGATTTATGGAGCCATTATGTTGGGCAAAATGAGACCTCAGGAGGTGACTGACAAGGCAGAGACTCCTTGCTGTGTCTGTCATTATAACTCACACTTATTGCTTAGCTGAGTGGGGCAGTGCATGATTGCTTTCAAAGCAGGGAGATGGGAGGAGGGTTAAAACCTCCCCACCTCAATAAAAGAAAAATCAATGGTTGACCATCATACGACTATAGCTCTTTTCAGACATGACCTGCGAGTAAAATCCAGAGAATTGGCTGCGGAGTTTACCCGCAGTTTGCTTTCCACACATGTACAACACAGCGGGAGGCTCACAGACACGTTCACAGCAGCAACCAATCCTTTACATTATTCAGGGGAGAAAGTGAAGCCATCGGATGCAGCAGGCAGAGGCAGGAAGTGACGGAAAAAAAATCGATGATGTAGGCCCAATACAGGCACTCCAAGGTAAGTAAACTAATTTGAAACATTTTGAATCCTAAATGGAGTCTGAGTCCGGGTTGGAGGCCACTTATTAGGTACGGCACTGTGCATAATACATTGTGTGAACATGGGGTACCACATGTACTCTCGTCCAGCCCGTAGACGTAAGGGGAAGTAAAGATGCAGGTTTCAGCTGAGCAGACTGTTCCCAGCACCATGAAATAAGTCTCCTAAATAAATCACGACCGGGTTAAAAATAAACTGTGAAAAACCCTCCCGATAGCAGTCGAGGCAGCAGCAATTGTTTCCTGAGTTGGCAGAGCCCATAGTAAATTCATCATCACAGTGACTCAGGATTTACACAAAGTCTATGTATGAATCAGCATGTCTGGGTGAGGGAGCTCAGTGATAAAGAAGATGTTTGTTAAAAGATGAGCAATGATGACGTCACCAACAGTAAACTAAAGAACCCAAACAAATCAGGAGGCGTGATTTCTCACATGATTTTCATAGAGAATACATGAGAAAACTAACATTTAGTTGAGCGTTATTGCTTTCTAAGGAATGTATAGGAGCTTCTGGGTAATACATCTATCAAAGACAAATCTCCAGGATATCCTCTCACAGCAGCTTTCTACTTGTTTTTAATATGGATGCACCACATCGACATTACTCATAAGCTGCACACAATGCATGTCCTGGAAAAATATCTTTTCATCAAGATACTGTTTTGTTTTTGCTTCTAAAAGGAAATTACCGCAGAGCAGGAGGTTGAATGCTGATTAAATGTAAACATATTAAAGAAATTTTTAAATGGCAACAGAAGAAAAGGAATAAACAACTATCAAGACTGAGAGCAAAAGTGGCTTGATTTTTGTTTACACACACAAACACATACACAGGAAAATTACTTCATATCATGTCTTCAAAATAATTTCTACCCTGCAGGTAACATGATTTTCTTTTGGCTCTGAAACTGAGGCCTCAGTGTCACTGCACAACAGAAGAGATTTGACCTACGGATAAAATAAAACTTTTATGCAAGCTCCAACTTTTAGGTCTATAATATGGAACAGATGTTCGCTGAAGAGTCGGGATCTTTATGCCTGAAGGCAAACTTCCTCTGAAAGAAGCAAATTTGTACAAATGGCACAAGAAGGAAAGAAAAAACGATCTGACTGCTAATCAGTCACCATTGATTCAACATATCTCTCTCTCCACTTCCTCTATGCAAATTATTTCTCTTAATGAGAGCAAGACGACATAAGTTGCCAGAGAGTAGATCGATTTACCGCTTTCCCCTGGGTCACAAAGACTGTGAAGATTTTATTAATTAATCAGCAGATCTCAAAAGCTACCGAGAGATTTTGAAACTTTGTATTTTGATGCTAATAAAACTAAAACGTGTTTCTGAACATTTTAAGCAATCAACCCCTGAATGCACTTCTGAAAACTTTTTAGTCTTATCTCTGAATTAATTATTCACATGATCCCAGAGTGATAAGAGACTTTTCCCGACATATATTATTAATTATTCACAGAATCATGTTCCTATTGATGACAGCATCCTGCAGTGGTTTGTCGCTGAAGCATTGATGATGATTTCAAAGATAATTGTAAAAAAAAAAAAAAAAAATTTAAATGGAGAGCTGATAGCAGAGACAATGGGGTCAGCAACGCTTGTATTTGATTATCCGTGTTGAGGTCTATGCTGGTAGCCGAGGCTAATGCTTGTTTTCTTCAGGAAGGGTTTTTTGTGATCTGCTGACGAATCAGCGAAGGCTATGTCATCGCATCCGGCCGGACTAAAAGCTCTGCGTGGACACCAGGCCTATCCATATCAGAGTAGATGCATTTTTAAAAACAAAGCAGTATTGATGTAGCCTGGCTCGTATGTGGTTCACGTTGTCATTGAATAAATAAATCCTTTAGCTAACAGACCCTCATATGAGAAAACGATCTGGGTTTGTTGACCCATGACAATAATCACACCATTTTAATGAAGTTATAAAAGTGCATATAAACACACTCGCTGACTAATCCCCCTCTTTGCATCAAGTCATCTTCTCACATGTAAATCAGGTATAAGGCCCTGAATATTCCTTAATTGGATTTGCATGACCCTAAGCATCCAGACAGATCTGTGTTAATTGTTTGACTACAGTACGTGCACTGTTTCCGTGATCCCGTCATGTCCTTGCCTCGCAGTCTAAAGGTGTTCATTAAAATGCAGCCATGACCTCAGACTTTCCTCTGCGGTGCGTCTTAGGTTAGCAAAGAGGGCTGGATTTTCCGTGGCATCTATCCCAACGTGCTAAATCTACACTGTGTTGAAATGAAGGGCAAAGACTGAGATGTGACACTTTTCTGCTCCATCTTATGAGCTCACATGGGATCTGAAGAACTTTCAAACTTCCTTCTTACATTGGTGTACATTCTGCTCAGTTCTGCCGCGCAGGAAAGAGCAATTATCATTTCAAACGAGCGAGTGAAGCACAACTGGCAGAGGAGATAAGTGCTTAAAGGAGAGTTGGGGTCACCCTATTCCCTCTGATACAGACTTGCCCTTGCCTCAAATTATTCTACCCCGACGGGGGAACAGTGGAAGAGAGCTTCTTGAAAGATTTGCAAAGCATCAATTATGAATTGTCCATGTCAATCAGAGTGCAGTGTGATAGGAGGCATAATATCCCAGACTTCCACTAGATCATAGTCCGGCTAGAGAAACCATGGCCGTTTTCAGATATGGACTCCGGTACAATTGGCTCCAAAGATTCTACAGACTTTACCTTTCACATTTGAACAATGCAGCCCAAGATGTTTGAGTCAACAGGAAAATGTCCAGAACATTCAGGTGAGGGTGAGGGCCTGGGTAGAGCATGCAGGAGGCAGGATATGACGTATAAGTTCCACTGCAGAAATCCAATCTATTTGTTCACAGCACATCAACACAGGCGTTAGCCCTTATTGCCAAAAGCTCTCGAATTTGCTCTCTATTTTCAACACCGTCTTGTTCATTCATGAAAATTATTTTTTCATCGTGATATATTTGTTTTCTTCTACTTGTTTTTTTTAGTTTTTGCATCTTTCACATGTTAGAAACATCAACACCCCCACTCGCTCACAGTGAATCCTGTGGACATAATCCAGCTGTATTCTCACATGGGCTCAGTCGGACGTTTACCAGGGTGTTGGTAGGAAACATTCTAAAGATTCTCTGAAATAACTAAGTTGGACATTTGCATCCTCACATACAGCCCCTGATAATTTCAGAAGAAAGTCTGATGTTCATACAAGTATGTAAACTGTACTTTGAAACCTTAGGAGATGTGTGAGCCACTCCTGAGGAAATCCCTTCTCTGGATTAAAAGTAATTGCTATTAGACTATAAACTCACTGGAAAACAGATTACACTAATCTCTTTTTGTTTAAAATGTGCTTCTGGCTTTAACTACGTACTTTTATCCACTTAGACTAATGATGAAGTGCGCTGACCGATCAGGAAATGATCTTGATTAGAGGCGAACATTTTTCCTCGGGCTGGAACACCACAACAAAAAGAGACAAAGGAGTTTAAATGTCCAGTTGCTTGCGGCTCTACAGCATGACAGAATGCAATTTAATGATTGTTCAAGCCATCAGTGGTGAAGCAATAAAAATAAAAAAAAAGGCATTTCATTATTTCCCTGCCACTCTGGTGTCGTTGTGACTGATAGAGGAACACTGTTCCTATCAAAGCTACAAATGGCCACAACACACAGCGTCTCATTCATGGGCCGTGCTGATGATGAAGTCAGGGGAGACCGTGGACAAACACTGTGGCGTGACAAAGGAGAGTTGAAGATTTACAGTCTTGTAAACACACAATAGAGGCCTTTGTGAGGTCTGGACCACGCCGTGTTAGCATCACAGTTCATCCTCTAATTATGCCATCAAATCAACAGACTTGGCTATCCGTAGCAGGTTATTCATCTCATGACTTAAACATGGAGTTGGAGGGGAGCACGATTAATCCCCGCAGTTAAACCGATGTGAGGACTCATTCCCTTACAGGTTTTGACAAGCGGGGAAACAGGATTTAAAAGCGAATCAGATGACGATATTCTGGCTTCACCTTGTCAGGCCCACGCTGCAGCCACAAGTGCGAATGTCGACGGCCGCAACCACGAGCAACGACCACAGGACCGGTCACCACACTTATCCAGAGCGGGAACATGACACAGTTTGTGCGAGTCGTTTGTCTGGCTTGTCGGTTGAAGGCAGGTGGCTGTTTACTCCCCGCAAACATGTCGACTTCAAAGAGAACAGCTGTAGCACTTCTGCTTTGTTTACCGTCAGGTAGGCGATCGGTCTTTGTCTTCCCAAGCAGTTGCCGCCAATAAAGGAAGTAATAAGTCTCCCCTGGCAACTATCCCACTGATAACAGCTGATACATGGTGCAGACGAGGAATAGGGTCTTAATGAATTTGTTCAACTATAACAGTTAAGTGGGGAAGTAATTGGAAATGATTATTAAGACTTCCAACATTACGATGAAATGATTTCCACTTTAACTGCAATAGAAGACAAAATTAACCTATTTTTCATAAGCAAGGGGCTGTTTATTTGGCCCGGGAGGACACAGAACATTTTCTTTCTCACTAAAAACAAAGGGTAACACAAAAAAGTAATGTTCTCCAGAACAGACTACTCCCTTCAGTCTTTAGACAAAAATACAATACTCCTTTCAACCCTCAATGATTTCCATACAGTCTCTAATGTCACTGGGGTTCTCTGCACTGGAGCATACTTAAATCGATTTATACATATGGCTTGTATTGACACACAAAGTGAATTAAAATGTAATATTAACAGCAGCATCTTTATTCTGTTCAAAACAATGAAGAACAGTTTTTCTTTTGCAAATTACCGATAACGTTCCCCCTTCTGCCACATCTAAGAAGACCCACTTTTTGTTTTTAAAGTTAAATAATCAAATATGGACTTTCAAGACAATCTTAGAGGCAAATAAAAAAACAATAACTGTATCCACACCAGCCCAGAGCTCTGAAATATGAGCCTGTGGTTATCGGTGTAATTCACCAGGAAAAACACATCTGACGCGTCTGAAAAGTCTGCTTTCCATTACAGAGTCACAGTTTATCTTTTTCCTCTTCATTTCTTTCAAAACACGAGAAGGAAAAGGGAGAAGACGTTTTGTTTCTCTCTGCGGACAAAACGCGTTACATAATACATTCTCATACCAGGTCAGCCACCTCAGATCAAGTCCACACACAGGACACTTGAAAAACTGACTTCACACATACATGAAAATGATCCGACTGAAAACAAAATATATTGAGTAGAAATGCTGGAAGTAGAAAAGAGGTTCAGTCTCCAGCAGGAACACTGCAAAATCCACATTAAAGTCATAAAGACTGTGTTAATATCAAAACTGCATTTTCCTATAAGAGCTAAGCAAAGATACAGTGTCTCTATCAGCACTGGGGTAATTCTGTAATTTAGTTACAGATTAAGGTCCAGAATGAAACCATGACCAGGAACTCTGATATTAAAAAAAAGTCCCACATGTTTTTCCGTGCTAAAACAAATTTGTTTGTGATGGGAATGCTAGCGTGGGGATCAGCAGGATATAAAGTTGTAGAAAGGTCCAATTAGGAAAATGAATTTACAGGCTAATTAGCATGGCCTGAAAGGAACCTGCCTGCAGAGATCTCCTTTGGCCCGACACCTCCTCCCCTGCAGGGCCTGGCCAGAGTTTCTACAGGACCTGCAGGTCATTCTCAATATGAATGGCCTGGTAACTGGCACACAAAGCTGTGCACAGACACAGCAGAGACAGACAGCAAACAGGGCCGCAGCCAGGCTTGAGTGAATGCAAATGTGAACCATTAAACCTCATCGCCCATGTGTAAAAGGCGACGTGTGACTTTTCACAGTTGAGGCTACAAGAACTTTCACAGGTTTCCTTAAACGGAAGCTGCCAAATATTCCAGCAGCTCCAGTAACATTTGCATTGGATCTTAAAACACAATTGGGGTTCATCCCAAATAATAACCCATTTTGAGCTCATGTGCACAAACTCGACTGAGCTAGCTCCATGCCTGCACCGTCCCTGGGTACAGTCTGGCTTCAGCCCAACCAAACGACCGTTTCCCACGTCTCAGCACAATACGCAAAGCCGCCCGGGGACCCTGGATGTGCGAGTCCCATCAGTTTGCACTGATCTCCTCCGGTCCCTGTGGACACTATGTGGGATATCACTAACTTCCAGGGAGTTTAAAAGCACCAGGTTCTCCCCTCCCTGGTTTCCACTTCCCCTCCAGCTCTTTTACCACAACCTCCGCACATGCTGACCATTCCTCTGAAGTTGTTACAGTGGGTGGAGTGTTGGGTGGAGTCTGCGTGTTTGTTTTGAGTGTTTGAATGTGTGGGTGGGGGTCTCCATGTGTGCACATTGGGTCTGTGTGTGTTTGTGTGTGTGTGTTTCAGAGAAAAAAGACAGGGAGGACTATGGGGAGAGGGTGTCAACATGCTTTTGTAAAGTGCTTCTGCTTTCTGCACATTTGTTTACAGCAACAAAGCCCAACTATCAGTGTCATTAGTGTTATTGATACACTATCACACACTGGAGAGGGGAGGAGAAGAACAGCAGAGGCCTGGAGGGGGAGGACTGCTCCACTGGTCATTTACAGTCTGACTCCAGCTAAGCATACCAGCACCATGTAAACACTGAACGATGCTCGGCTCTCTCCGGAGCCCCCCGAAGGTTCACGGCGAGAATTTGTTTGAGGATTACTTTTGCGTTCCCTTGCAATATGTTATGTCTTACTGAGGGAACAGGAGGCTCAACATATTCTGGAATATCAATAAAACTCACAACACTGCAGCAAACTGTGGGATTGGACTCTGGTTGACATATTTACAATTACCCCAATGCTTTTCTTCTTCTGTTCTTTCGGAGACATATGCAGAGACTTTGGCTCAGTCTGTATTTTCTGTCTAAACCCATCCAAGCACAACCCGACAGGAACTACAAAAGGTTATGTCAGTACATGTGCAGTGTTAAAAGCTAACAATCAAATTAAAAAAAAAAAAAGACTTAAAATGTTTACTTTTTAGCCCAAACCCGGCCCAGGCTCGGCTAAAACTTTGAACTGGGCATGAAGTATGATGATAAAGTGCTACTTCTCAACAGACATGTTAACTATATAGTTAGTGACCTTAAAGTGAAACATGGTCTATAGCTCCAGAGTTCTTACTGTGTATATTGTTGTTTTATGTCCGATTGTTGTTTTATGTCCAATGCACCAATCACAGCAAGGCAATTTCCTGTATGTGTAAATATACTTGGCAATTAAAATAATTATGATTCAGATTCTGAGAAGCAGGCAGTTCAGTGATCAGAACTGGAACCAGTAACTGTTCTCAAGACAGATGGATTCACATTTGTGCATCAACGATGAACTATGATGTTGCATGATGTCAATAGGAAGCTGTTGCAAGAAAAACACAAAACTATCACAAGGAAACTTAAAGGTAACACAACAGTTTTCCTCTAAAAGAATTCCCAGTGAGACCCTTCATGGACTCTGGTGGTCTCAGTCTGTGGATCCTCCAGATTTGCTCCATCAGCTCAGAATAAACCACACATTGTCTTCTCTCTCTTCTTGAGCCTGGACATAAACACAGTTGCTTCATCCAGGATCAAACCGTGTGTGTATAAATGCAGATGGACACGGGAGGTCACCAGAGATAAACAGTGTTTGCAGGAGAATAACATTAAAAGTTCCAGAAAAACACATGGACTAGTGTTTCTGTAGGTGTGGGGACAATAAAGCACAGAGCCAGGGCTGGATGGAAGCAGCAGCTGTTTGCCCACATGGGTGAGACTGGAACCCGAGGGTCAGTCCATCAGCCTTCACAACAAACCTGCATCACACTTTCAGTTTTCACTTGACACAAGCAGCCCCACGAACTACACACAGGAGTCACATCACCGCGAAGTATCGACACATGCAAAGATAAAACACCACCCATCAAATCAACCCATCAGGAATACACCTGGGAATAAAACCTCAGTGCAAGACTTACATGTGTGTGGAAGCAGAGAGTGAGTCCCTCTTTTAACAACAAGATCAATGCGCCGATTCCAAATGTGAGTCCGCTTCTCGTGTGTCCTGCTGGTAAAAAGGTGTGAAACCTGGAAACCGGAGCACGGAGCTGGAGCCTCGGAGCCGACACCCACACACCCCGACCCGCTGTGAACACGTCCCTGGAGCCGGGTGGAACCCCGTGGAACCGAGAGAAACAAGTTCAGAAGAAGAGTTAAATCCGTAAAGTGCACCCGAGCAGCTTCGTAGATCCGAATGTGAGCGTGGAGACCATCCTCCTCCTCCTGCTCCGTACGTGTGAAGAGCAGACCTGACTCCTCCTTCTCCTAAAACCTCCAAACTTTAGCTCCTCCCACTGCACACGCTGCTGAACCCACACACCGAGGAGGCCCCTGTCTGTCACACTGGGATCCAAGCTGTGAGTGTTCCCTTTCCTCGTTTGAGAGAACGGTTCTAAACGAGCCTGCAGGTGTTCATGAATCATGCAAAAATTTAATTTTTAGTCATTAAAATGTTTCAGGAACTCCTCTGTACTAAAGCAAAGGCCCATACACTCTTTTAGGTCTCAGTCAGACTTTTAGGAGCTCTTAGAAAACTGTTTTTTGATAGTTTTTGTTATTCATCTTTTTATGGTAGTATTGATGTTGAGGGTTAGTGCTGTGAGCGAAAGAGCTCAACGCCCTGCAAATTAAACAAATACATGCAAATAGAAAAAACTCTTGAAAATTAAGGAAACAACTTCATCGATTTGTCTAGATACACGCTGCAAAAAGTCACAACAAATTCAAATACAGAAAAGCAAAAACAAAACACCGGAAATATTTCCAGGGGACCCGAAAAAAGTGACATTCTGTGACGTTATTAAAGTCTGCTACTCGTTAGTGGTGATGGAACTTCACAAAGCATCAAGATTAAGACCTTGTTATCTTAATTTCACTTGTTGTTTCTATTTACATGTGTTTTTTTTATTTTATTGCAGAGCGCTGAGTTCTCTTGGCCTTGGTACTGAAGTGCCAAATAAGAAAACACAACAACATTCGCTCATTGCTGATTTGATGGAAACATTGGCCACTTATTTGCCATTGTATTTGTTCTTTTTCTTCTTCTTCTGTTGTTTTCTGATTTGCCGTCGTTTTCTTTTTTGCAATTGTATTTTCTTTTGCTGCTCTTTTGTATTTGCTGTTCTTTTTCTTATTTGCTGTTGTGTTATGTGATTTCATGTTGTGGTCTGCCTTTCAAGGCCCCATTAGGGTTAAGAATAGACCATGCAAGAGTATAAAGTAAATAGAGTGTAGTCAAGTCCAAGCAGTAGAGTATAAGAGAAGAGAAGGGATACAGTGTGGTACAGTGGTTCCTCTCTTCCCCTCCAGCCGTCACGATGACAACTGACAGCGTCCACCACAAAGAGAATTAGAGGGGATTATGTAGAACGGGCAACGACCTGAACACAACCAGACTCAACCATTCATGTAATCTCTTTTTAGCCCTGGAAGAGAATAAAAAGTACTGTGGGCTTTTGTCATCTCATTCCTCCAGTCTGTCAGTGTGCAGGACGCACAAACCAAATCATCATGATCTTCTCTTGACGAGGAAGGACACACACAATCAGACTCTTACGCATCACACAAAACTTCACACCTGCAGGGCAGCAGATAACGTTAATAATTAGTCTGCAGCTTTTGCTCTCACCCAATGTGTGAATATGTCAGATGTGACTGTTAGTGCTGAGCAGTGTGATGACAAGTCACCGAAACAGGCGCACAAGGCTTGAGGCTACATCCTGAGATGTATATGCTGACGCATTATTCTGGAAATGTTTTCATCGTCTGACTGGTTCTTTATGACTCTACAGCAGATAAAGGCCAACGCCGCCCCCCCCCCCCCCCCTCCACCCCCTTACAGATAATTGCGTGATGTAGGGGTTAAACTCATGACTCTAATTCTGACTGTATGCATTACGCCATATTCTCTCGTAGACAGATGCCAAATCTTAGTTGCTTCCCATTATCTGCCGAAACCCCAAGTAATCCCCCAAATTAAATGAAGGATTTCTTTTGAGAAGATTAAAATCATCCAACTTATCCAAAAAGTCCGGCTTGGAACAGCAGGGGGTGGGCGGACCACTCAGCAGCAACGATCCCTCTAAAGATGGAAGAATACACGTCTATTCTTTCTGATATGGCAAGAAATCATACAAATCAAAAGTGTAACTGAGTTCTTTAAAACAAATGGATTAAAAAAATTATTAATGATATTTAGCCTGTGCGTCACGAAAAAACTAAATTTAAGCCCTTATTTTCTTCAGGCGTATAACTGAAGATGCAACAACAAAATGGTAAGTGACTCTGCAGGTCTGGGTGAAGCACGTCTCTAAGAATCAAAAGACCCCATGTAATGAACATGACAGGTTTATTTATTGAAATTATTCATGTCTTAAAAAGAAAAAAATTCCTCAGTTTGAAAAGATTGCGTTTCACGATTGCTCAGTCATCTACAGCATCAACCTTAATCTGCCGCTGCACTTAAATAATGTCCGTCTGCCGTGGCACGCCATCGCACCAGGGAGCACACGGCAGCCATTCATATTAAGGTCACAGCCACCCAAGGGGCTTTTATTGGGGTTAAGTGTATGACGGGCCCTTTCAGTGATACACAACACCAGATTAAGAGACCCGCCTAAATGTTTTGTGGAGTTACCCAACAAAAGCTGCAAAGTAGCGGCTCAAAGCAGAGGCAATATGTCGATGATATCAACCAACTGTTTTTCTCAACCCTCACAGTGTGGAAGGTGAATTGCTGAGTGGTACTATCAAGTACATTCAGAAGTAAGAAGACAGATAATGCCAGTTACCATTAGGAGGTTTGTTGATTTAGTTAGTTTTGGGTTAAGGTTTAGGGTTTGGTGTAGAGCGAGATGGTAGGGAAAGAGTGACACTCTAAAGGGGGGGGGGGGGGTTAACTCCACATTGGACAACTGAACACACCTGAGGCTCTTCAGAGCACAACGGTTGCTATTGGTGGATGGTGACCCATCTGAGCCAGGCATTGTTGGAGGGGAGAATCAACGGACTTAGTCGTGGGTTTACTGCTGGAAGATGTTGTGATGTTCAACGGAACAATCTGAACAATCAATGACCTCCCCAGTCCAATAGTCTGCCTGGACATTAGGAGAGGCGGTGGACTAGTGGCAGAAACTTGGACTATGGGCAGAAAAGGTCTGTGGTTCGTCTCTGGTTCGACTCCACGGAGAAACAACAAAAAGACGAACCTGGATGGATCTGTCCAAAAATCCAAGAGGATTCTCCCTACCCTGTCTAGTGCCCCTGAGCAAGGCACCTTACTCCCCCAACATCTGCTCCCCGGGCGTCAGGCGCCGGGCTGCCCACTGCTCTGTGTGTCCTGCACCAGATGGGTTAAAAGCAGAGGTTAAATTTCCCTCCTTGCATGAGTGTGCTTGTGCATGTCTGTGCATGTGTTTGGGACAAACAAATGTATCTTAATCTTATCTTATCTTAGAGATTAGAGATCTTAGATTGATGTAAACTGTATACAGCGCAGGGCCTGACTAAAGTGTTACCAGGTAAACATGCAGGAGCCATAGCCATGAGAATAGGTTGAGGATTTAATAGTAGCGAGCCAGGTACTTTGGATCAGTGGGTAGGTCTACGAGTTTAGTCCTGATTGAAACATCTCAACAACTATTCCTTCTCTCCAGAGGATGAATCCTGCTGACCTAACAAATCCTGTGAATTTTCCTCCAGAGCCTCAGTCATGTCAAAATTTGCCCAGTACTGTGGTTTATGGCCACATGCCGACCTAATGGCCTTTGTCTTTAGTGCTGCACAAATAGTCCCTGCTGGAAAGTAAGAGATGTTGACATGCAACAAGGTCGAACTCATGACTCGTGCGAGGTGTGCTCCCCCCCGACCAGGAGACTCCGCCCCAGCATGCTGCGATGAAGTCAGAACAGCCCGCTGCCGCTGCCTCACGCACGGCTAACAGCACCGTGACTTATGTCTGTGTCCTCACCTTGTCCTGCTCCGCCAGTTTCGAAAAGCTGTGTCCCCACATCTCACTCACCCTCTCCCTCCCCCCCACCGGAGACCTTCTCTCTTCACATCTATGATTCATGACCGACTGATGCAGAGCTCCAATCGGAAAGTTTCCCCTATAAATATCCAGAGTTTTGCTTGTTTTGACAAGTTGGTCACATATCATAGACGGGAGTGACTTGCTGTTTTGATACCTTTAAATCAAGCTGTAAGCCCCCTGCCCCCCCCAGCATGTCTCCCACACAAACTGACTTAAACTTCTCGCACCAGATCGTAATCAGGATAAATGTATTAGTATCTTTTATGTTCATCATCATATATTATTGCGGCTCCGTTGCTGGAATTTCAAGGTAAAACATTTAATCTCTCTTGCAAACTTGTGTTGTCAAACCTGCCACAACTCCGCCAGAGAAATACTTTGGACCTTGATACAGTTTACAGTCAGCTCCTCCAAATGAAAAAGAGTAATATCTTCTCACTCACTCCTGGTGTTACAGTGATGCTGTTGTCAGACATGCACTGAACTGGGGACATATTCCTGAAATGTTGCGAACGGCCTTCATGTGAGAACACAAAAGTCCAACTCAAATGTCTGGAGAATGTCTGAAGCCGTTTTTAGAAATGAACTCGACCAAAATGTTCAGACAATCGGCTCAGAGCTTTCACTAGATGTTGCCTTTCACAAATGGAGAACGCAGCAGGAGATTTTTCGGGTCGAATCCGTTCAAACATAAGGGAAATGTCTGGAAAATTCAGGTGAGGGGTGGAGTCTGGGTAGAGCATGTTGTAAATAACAAAGAGCATTCATTACTTATAAATTCCACTGCAGCAATCACATGTTCATGTTTGCAGCGCATCGACACTGGTGTCTGCCCTCATCGCCAAAAGCTTTCGAATCCTGCTTTTCAAGATGTTTATATTCTTTTTTTTCCTACAGTTTTGAATCTGTTGCATGTTAGAGAAGCCATCAGCGCTCACACTAACCTGCTGGATCTCAGGATGAAAAAGAGGTGTGACACATGTGGAGGAAGATGTCAACTTGGAAAAGAACCGATGCCCTTTTCAATGTATAGTAAACAAAAAATATGTGATTTCTGCAGCAGAATGAAACAATATGCCCCGCCTCCTGCTCTACCAAGACTCCACCCCTCTTCTGAACGCATCAACATTTTCCTGTTGTTATGAACGTGTCTGACCCGGACCATCTCCTGCTGCGTTCACCATATGTGAAGAGCAAAGTCAAGAGAATGTCCAAACATTTACCAGAGTTCATGTCAGTAAACAGCTTCACAGGCAGAATGAAAGAATAGAATACAGAACAGAATAACATAGATAGAAAATGATGAACTGTTTAATCTGTTTAATCTCGTTCTACTAAATGAATAGTTCCTACATTTAACAACGGTGTTGTGTAATTAGATACCACTTTTCTTTTAATTTTGTTGGTAACAGCAACAGTGTGGAGGAATGAAATCTATCTTTCTCTCTTTTTTTATCTAACAGCACATGGCAGCTCATGTCCATATCAAAGAAAAGAGAGGTGGTTTCTATTCTTCCCTGCTGCTTCACAGCCCGCGCTCCCCCTCTCTCTATCCCTCAAGCTCACACATGTCAGAAGTATGCCTGTGTTTTTATGGTGTCAGAGAAAATAATTAAACAGCAGACGCAAATCATGTCACAGACTTTAATTGACTCTAACTTTAATTCCTGACATATTCAATCACCTCAGTGAGTTTTTTTCCTGCTCGTAATTAAAGCTCAGAGGTTTTATCAATACAGTTTATCATAGAAACTAAAGGAGCTGAGGACTGGATGAGCCAAAGTATGAATGAGCCGAGCTGATTTCCTCTTCATGGTTCTGCAGTGAGTGAGGTCGTGTTGTGACCAGGTTTTACTGTCTTTGATTTGTCTTTGGAGTTGCCTGCTTGGAAAAAACCCTCCACAAAAGGAAAGAATGTGAAGAAATGTGAAGATGCTGAGGGAAAGAACGATGAGAGCGGTCTGTCTGCGGATCAGCTTTGTGGCATGTCCGCGCCACGGGATGGTAAACTGTGAGGCTGCAGAAAAAAAGGAATAAAGAGACTCATGATGAGATTCTGACAATAAATGGACTCGAACCCTCAACGCCATGTGCACACGCCAGGGTCAGCTGAACTCGTTTGGACGTCTATTTATCTTCTGTAATGAATTAGAGCCAATATCTGCAGTCTGGACCGCCTCTGTGCACACACTGGGGGAAGGGCATGTGGTGTTAATAAGAATTCTATAGGACGTCACTATAGGACGCTATGAAATGAATGCACCTTAATGTGGTTTGCTTTTCCCCGGAGAGCTTCCTGCTGAGGGAAATGACATCAGTGAGGACCAGTTCAGTGTAAAGGCAGACGCTGGTGTGTGTGGGTGTGTGTGTTTGCTTGGTACATAGATTTTCTTTGTCTGGCTCGTTTCTTAAGGGTTTTGAAGCTGGGAGGCTGTGGATGCAGCAGGGAGAGGGCAGAGGTGAAGGTCCAGCACAGCTGCACAGTGAGAGGAGGAGGAGGAGGATGAAGAGGAGGAGGGCTGTGGAAGACAGCCTCCAGGCACTGAGAGTGAATTAATGAGTTTTTTTAAAGAAATCTTCAGTGAAAATAACTGTATTCCTCTCAACATTAAATACATGCACAGGGTTAAAGGGGAATACCATTAACTGTAGGAAATTGTCCTTGTGTTTATGAGGTCTGATGGCAGGTTTATCCATTAAGGTTTTTGTGATTCTTTCCTGAAATTAAAGACCAGAAAATCACAACTTGGAGCGGCTCAGCTTTCAGTCAAAGCTCTGTGGAGGTTTGTGGAATGTAAAGATAAACAGTTCGTTGAAAACAGAATGAATTTTCCATCAGCTGCTCAGGCAGCAAAGCAAGATATTAATGAACTTGTGTGGTTTTCATCAAATATGAACTCCATAAAGACCATTAAGGATGATAATAATACCAATGATTAATAAAGATGGTATGAACTAACTACATTTTCTTATGGGCAAGAATCATTCTCCATTCTTTCATTGTTTTCTCTCCTACTTCACTGTCCAGTGCCTGGTTTCCTTGTGCCTGTGGTTCCCAAACTAGGGGTCAGGACCTCCTGATGGGTTGTGATACACAGAAGGACAGTCACAAGACGATTTCCAGAAATCAAACACAATTCCTAAAATCATACTTTAGCCATAAGTATTCCAAAAGCTAAAAAATACGAGTTACATTTCAAATAAAACCTCTGTAAAAGTCTCTATAGCTGTTTTCAGACATGAACTGAATTCAGCTAATCTCCTGAAATTACCCCGAGGAGCTGCATGTGAGAACGCAGACATTCTCTGGACTTTTTCCTGCCAGCCCTCTGGTAAAAACTCAGGATAATGTCTGAGTAGCTAATGTGAGAATACAGCAGGAGATTCTTCAGAACCTTTGTAAGTGAAAGACCAAGTCCAGAGAAAGTCAGAAAATGGCCTAGGTGACTCCTGAGGTGATAACTACAGATTAGCTACACCGTCAGTTGAAGCAGGTCAGTTTACAGCACCACAGGAAACATAACAACATGGTTTCGGTGATTTTTCGTAATTAGCTCAAATAAATATCCTTTTGGAAAATGGAGGCCGCATGTGTCATGATACGGTTACTTTGGGGGTCAGGGACTAAGAAGTCTGGGAACTAAGCTGTAATCTGTGTCAATTTGCAGACACACAGGCCTGCATTTTGCAAGAGGGACTGGTGCTCTCAATGCAATTAACACTTTAACATAAAGAAAATATTTAGATGCTAGAAAATATTTGAGTCAGAAGGTAGAGGGCATGATATTTGCAGGATGCAATGTGCATCGTGTTATAATAGAACAGGATGAAATAACCAGAGCTGCTGTCATGGGTCTTTTTTTTTCTTCCCATAAGCAGGCCTCACATCTTCACATGTTTTATTCTCAGGAGTACTTGTGGTTTCTCTGTTGAAAGCAAAAAAAAACAAAAACAACCCTATCAAACAATCCCAACCTTTGATTAAAAAAGAGACAACAGCAGCTGGTGGTGTTCATGTAGAGGCCTGCGTACGAGCGGCTCCGAGTCTACAGAGGAACACATCTGAGGGAGGTGGCGTGAGCGCTTTACAGGAAGCAGATCGCTTATACAGTTGGCAGAGTCAGTACGGTATTGATTGAATTGATCCTTTTTTGGGTTTTCCAATCTTTCACAGTTCAACCTCGAGTGATTTCGTGCCCTCGTATCCAGCTCAGCTGACGCCAGTGCACCCACTGAGGGAAGATCAGTGTGAGATTGTACCAACTACTTTTCTTCAAAGCTCCAAAGTCAGAATTTATATCAAAATAGATGAAAAGAAAAGAGACTTCTCACGATCGGGGAACGATCAAAGAACTGAAGAAATGGCTGTGACGACAACATTAGCTCCTGGTTTGACTCTGAAAGGTCTTTGAGCCAGTGGAGAGACACAGTGTCTGTTGTCGGCCATAATGGGTTTCAAACAGTAAGAGATCAATAAACTATCTCAGTATGACCACATACTAACCTTTTAAGGACCCAAATAATGCATTAACAGCCAACGGGGAAGTGTGCAGCACTTCCTCATGCTTGTTGGTTTATTCGTTTGTAGTTGGACCATCATCCTAATTACTTCCCATTTATGTCGACAGAGGGGATGTCAAACAGCCTCGAGCCAGAGCTGTTTCATGCACTAATCGCCGATTTAAACGTCCACCAACATATTTGCACACATTGCTCCACAAGAGGCTTTGGAGAATTTGAATAAGGCCAGCTGACTTCCAAAATATCTTTCTCTCCCTTTCTGTGTGTGGTTCGAGCTGCAATCATGGATAATAATGAGCGGGTTGAAAGGCACAGCAAAGCTAATTTGTTTGTTGGTTAATTCGAGAGCGACATGCTGATTATCTAGCGTGGAGAATATATTGTTTGGTTTGCTGCCAGTGAGCTGGTATCATCTGATGGATTACACTGTCCTCCAGACTTATTTGCTTAAATAATGGATCCCACCAATGTGCTTATCAAGTCAACAGGGTAGAAATACTTTAAAATTAACAGTTTTCTGGCATTTATGCTGAAATAGAAGAGCAGAGAAATCATGTCTGGGTCTCTGTGATATAGAGGTGCAAAAACATCTGGATGAATTAGTTATAAGAGTGTTCAAATGTGAAGTAGACAGCCACATGAAATATTAACATTTGAACACACTGGATTAATACAAAGGTTAGTTTGCAATGCAATTCTTCCCAAAGTGGAAAAGTGGTCAACCTAGTCTACAGCCAAACATCCTAGTAAACAGTGTCTTCAAATTTAAACAAGCTCTGTCCACACGAGCTTTGGCTCCGTGTCTGTTTTAGCGCAGATTGCTCAAGTAAATTCTTGTCTCCTTCACATTTGAATTTGTATCATTTTAAAAGGCAGATTTTCTCTTGTAATTGATTATACATGTTGTGTTCTACACTGGTGCAGAGGCTTATATCAGTCGTTTTCTTCTGAGAGGGACATGTGATAGAAGCCGGACCAATCAGCGAACGCTGCGTCATAACCAAAAGGACCCAATCATGTTTTCAAAAATCTCCGTTTCAGCCCATCCGGACTAAAACGCA
This sequence comes from Limanda limanda, assembly GCF_963576545.1. NCBI lineage: Eukaryota > Metazoa > Chordata > Actinopteri > Pleuronectiformes > Pleuronectidae > Limanda > Limanda limanda. The sequence continues at coordinate 16,116,288 of NC_083638.1, forward strand.
GCACAGGCGTTTTCAAACTGAAACTCAAAGTATTGTGTCTCTAAAACTACAGTGGTGTGGACGGGAGGCGGATCCTTAGCAGAGTTGATGCATTTTCAAAGGAAAACGTAGCAATCAGGCCCTACAGCCTAACTTCACCCACTTCTATTATCATGCATATTTTATTTAGCATTCAAAAGCCGTGGCAATAACAGAATTACTTTTCTTTTTAGACCCAATGACGTTGAAGCTTAGAGTGAAAGAGCTCAGTGCACATAATGAAGAAGGCGAGGACCAGAGAGAGCGTCGCAATTGTCCAAATGTCACAGTTCACACCTTGTGCACACACCCAGTTTTGTTAGTGACACAGCGTGGACAATCCATACGTACATAATGAGACTGTCAGGGCTTTATTGTAGCCAATTTATCCTCCCTGTCCAGCTGGAAGGATTCGGAACTAACTCAACTGTCACAGGAACTTAATGCAGGAGCAGCAGCAGCAGCTTTGCTTTCTACATTCATGTGATTCAGCTTTTTTCCTTCCCAGTGTTATCTCAAAGCAAGGCGACTGACATCTTTCAAAGAGGAAACCAGATAAGACACAACACCCTGGAGCATATTTAGATGTCCTAAATTAGGCTGCTCCTGCATATAAATATATATAAGTAAATTTTGCATCTCATTGAAGACACACACACACACACACATGCACAAACAAACACACACACACACACACACACACACACACACACACACACACCATGAGGCGTACTGGTACTTGATAAGGTCAGTGTTAAAGCTGGAAAAGGTGCTAAAGAGACCCAGAAACACACACACACACACGTGCCGCCCTCAACACATCTCCCAGCACCTCACTGAGGATGCAGAAACACAATGAGCCAAGACCCTGACCGCATGCATCTATTGCCATGGCACCCATCCCCAAGATGACCGGTATCTGTAGTAACGGAGCAACCCTCACACCTCCTTCCCATCACTCCACCAGCACAACTCAGCTGTCAGCCTCTCCTCTCCTCCCAGGCTGCAGCAGAGCAGTGATGCCTCCTTGGTGTTCTGCTCGCCACGCGTAATGCCCTTTCATCCTTTTGTCTTATTGAGAACCACAATCGCCTGCTGTCATACGAGAAGAAGGGAGGGACTCACCGTGCTCTTCCCCCCACGGCTGAAGACGGGAGCCAAGGTGGTGTGAGCGGAAGCTGCAGTGGCGGAGGAATCCCCCTGGTAGTGTATGTGTAAGAGTGTGTGAGAGGGAGCGTGCCTGTGTGAGTGTGTGCATGCAAGTATGTGTGTGTGTGTGTGTGTGTGAGTGAATGAGTGAGTGAGTGAGTGTGTATGGGTGTGTGTGAGTGTGTGTGGGTGTGTGTGTGTGTGTGTGCAGGGAGTCAGAGCTGATCTAGCAGATGCAGGCGGCAGCCACCAATAGAATGAGGCGAAGGAGAGAGAGGAGTGTGTGAGAGACCAACGGAGGGAGAGACGGCAGAGGAGGGGTGTGATAGCATTACATCATGGACAAGGGAATGGTACGTTTGCAGGGGGTGGGCTACGGGTGGGGGACGGTGTGTGTGCACGAGTGTGTGTGTTTGTGTCTGCAACACCAGTACTGTACATTCTCCCTCTACAGCAGAGCACCGGATGATTAAAGATTGTGTCCATGCTGCATACAGAGCAGTGTCGTCATGGTGGCTGCACCTGTGTGTGTGTGTGTGTGTGTGTGTGTGTGTGTGTGTGTGTGTGTGTGTGTGTGATGTGTGTGTGTGTGATGTGTGTCAGTGGTTGTGTACATATGAGCAGAACCTAAACAACAGCTATGATCAAGAAGGTATAATTGTCACACCACATTTCATAGATCATGTTCCCAAACCTCTTGGTAACCATAAATAAGTATTTTCACAGCTTTCATGTTAAGATGAATTCCAGATGTTGACTTTCCTTTCTTTTTTTTCCCTCTCGCAGTCCGTCACAGACGGGCATTTATAAATAAAATTGCGATCTGCCCCTTTTTTCAACACTCAGAGCTACTGGCTAATGGCTCCCTTGTCAGTTTGAAAAAAGGCACTGATGGACGCCACTGACATTTCAGGTGAGTGATTCCAAACACTTTCTCCTGGCTGTGACATAGCACATCTCTAAATTGAACCGTAACACACACACACACACACTTTTTTTTTAACTTATAGCAACTGCAGCCATCTCCTGACTTTTTGGAGGCTGCCATCACCGAAAGGGGACAGAGAGAGATAGATAAGAAGGAGGGAGTGAGAAAGGAAGAAGAGTGGCAAAACAATGACAGCTCAGGGTCATCCTCACACCTCTCCTCTCTCTGAACACGACACGACACAGAAACACGATAGAAGCAGCGCAGGTGGCAGAAACGCAGTGATAAATAAGATCCCAGCTCTCTTCATTGATTTTCATAAGTTTTGTGTTCAGCCCTGCAGGCCTTCTGTGACCTACAGCGTGTGGTTTGAGTTGAGCTCTCGATCAGGACGGAGCGAAGCCGAACCCCGCTAGCAGCCGACCCTTGTACTGAACTGACTTGGCCTGGAGTGTCCAGACGTGTAGAGCTTTCTGACAAAAGACAGGTTCATTGTGTGTGAGACTACAGGAAATAGCAGCAGAGCTATATTTGAAAGATAACAGCCGCAATGATTCAGCAGCAGCGTGGATTAATGCAGCACTCCGGCAGATATCATACCTCAAAGTACAGAGGCAGTGATTGATGATACTGTTTACAATATTTCTGGCATGCTTGCCATCACGCCGGCAGTCAGAAGTGCTGCCACTCGAGCTAACTCCTGCCAATACCATTTTATGAGATGGTGGATATTTTATACCCTCACCCAATTATTCTCGTTGCTGTTTCAAGTTGAGGCCTGTTTAAGCTGTTATCAGTAACAGGCTAAAGAGCGGCTTTATTGAAGCCCTCTGCTCTTTAACATGGGAAGCACCTTCTGTGAGGTGGGTTGTCAAAGATCATTTAAACTCATTTCAACATAAAAGCACATAAATAGGTTTTTTGTTAGCTGTAAACTTACAAAAAAACTTTTGTGCTCTGATGAAACACATTAGTCCTGGTCTCAATATCTCCTTATCAGCAAATATATATATTTAAACATTAATTGGTTGAATATGGCTCAAAACACCACCCAGTGTTTCAAACTTTCTTTGCTAACGTAGAGTCACCTCACTACGTCTTGACATCTTTATATATTTGTAAAGGTTAAGACCAAATCAAATCAAAGGTGGGCAACCCCTAGCGACCAGCACCCGCTCAGGAGTTGGAATCTGGAAAGCCGCATGCACTCATTTTCAAACATATGCTAAAACTAAACCCTTAAAGCACCACGTCGTCTACCACTCAGTGAGCTCCCGTCCTCTCCTGCCCCTCGGCCGTGTCTCTTACACACACTGGTTGAACTGTGTCAGCAGTTTGAGTGGCTTAGGGAAACTGTTCTCCCCAGACATGGTTTAGTCGAAGGTTCAAACGGTTCTACACGGCCGTGGTCTTGGTTGACGGTAAAAACGCAGGGAGCAAGAAGCCTCTACATCATTCAACATCTCTGTTGCAAAATTTGTGTGTGCTGCCACTTGAGTCGTCGCTAATTGGTATGTCGTTTGTTTCCAGGGAGGAGCACTTCAGCCAAAACTTAGTGGTGAAGTTACTTTGAAGGTACTTGATAGATGTAGTGTTTGAACTGAAGAGCTGTCATGACAAGTTCCTCTTCCTGTTACTGATGCAGTTTCTTCAATTACGCTCAATTAAAGCTATTTCCTTGGAAAGGTTAAGCAAAAGTGCAACAATTATTTTCTACATAGCTTACATCAACCTGTTGAAGAGTATGTGGGTTACTTATATTTTCTCAACTTCCTCTCTTTCTGTCTGATCTAAATGGGTTTGACCTTTTGTTTGACATGAGCCATTAAAGGTCGTCTTCACTCACCACATGAAACGTGACTAAGGCTAATGGCTCCGTGCCCACATGTGAGTGGATGTGAATCATTTAGGCTCCATGTGGTTCAAACACATGCACTTCCACTGGTTCCTGTTTGTTGTAGGGAACCACTGAGAGAGATTTTAATGCATGTTAACATTTATAAATGGAATCTAGATAAAATTAGGGGAGACAATGCAGTATAGTGCGAAGATCATGATGACAGAATATAGGCTCATTGCAAAATTCGGGCTTGGTTTACAAATAAGTAGCATTTCAGGTTTTAAGCACTTTAATCCAAAGATAAAACAGCACAGTTTATATGACTCAATAGAGTGACCATGTCCATTATGGTCCACTTGTTATGTGTAAGTTCCAGTGAAGCTGTATCTTCCTGGTCTTACAATAACAAAACCAGGCCCTGTTGGGAAGGGGCCACATCTAAAGTCAACATGGTGGCAGCGTTCCCAGGCTCTGGAAGCAGAGCACTTATTACGACCGCTGACATGAGAAGGACAAGTCGAGCTGCACTGAATGTTCTGTTAATACGGCAGCATGTGCACATCAGAGTGTCCCTCTGCCTGTTTCTTGTTTCTCAGATTTGTTGTTGGCTACAATACAAAGCTTGAATTTCAATTTTCTTAAAGAATTCGGACAGTCACTGTGTTGATAGATAAAGTCTTTTTCTCAGCAGACATGTTGATTTTTCATATCAGGAAAAGTACGAGTGTTGGCTCTGTTTCATTTAAGTGTCTAACCCAGTAAGACATGCTGGGCCAGAATGAACCCTGGAACGGAGGGAGCAGCTAAATATCCTACAGCCAAAATTAATATTATTATTTACTCCAGTGCTTTTTTCCGACTGGGCTAAAGTCTTAGACAGTAATGTAGATTCAAAATATATTTCATGAACACTGTCTTCCTCCTCCTCCTCCTACTCCACAAAGCTAATGGACATTTTGTTAACCCTCTACAGCAGAGATAGTTGTGAATATCCCTATGTCAAGATTTATACTGATCATTTACCAAACCAGCGAACAATGTGTTGTGGTTGGACCTGAAGAAATATATCAGTTGACAATGAGACACGGTCGGATCAATAACAAATAGCTGGGCACATATGCTTTACAAAAGGAATTGAGATTGAAGCTGTGTTTCTGGTGCATGAAAAGATGAGTGCCACCTCAAATGCTCACATCTAGCATGCATGTAGACTCTCATCCCATGGTCATGGCCATTTGTTGCTTTTATTCCCTATTTGAATGACAAATTTGTGGATGGAAAGTAAAGGAGAAGACACACAACAGGTGGCTGGTAACTGAACCAAAGATGAACCCATTTTAAATCTCGGGCCCACAAGGACGTCTGACACAAACAGCCTGGATAGAGCCTGCTGTTGGAAAAATGTAACAAACTTTTCAGAAATGGTTTACTCCTCTGAAAACAGGATTTATGGTCAAATTCAATCAATCAGATAATGATCGTTGGTGTCAGATCTATAGTTTGTATAAGAACCCATTGACCACATATTTCCATTATGACTTAATTTATTTCACACATTTTATGTAAATAATTTTCTATTCCTGCCCTAGAAAAAGAGAAAACACTGGTTGGTGTTTTTGAATGAATACAATGATGAGATAGCAGGAAGAATCCATGTTAAGGTTTGTAGGTTGGTCATGAATATCCTCAATTCTTATGGGATGTATTTTACTTTAATGATGTATAACTGAAAATAATTACAAGGGATGTACTTTCCAGTGAGCTGCATAGCATTTATATAATAAAGCAGACATGAGAAATATCAGTACCAATTCACCCCAGTCTGGAAAATGCTCTGTTCCGCCCTTGAGGTGCATTCCCTGATATTGGGGTCTTCATTTTCAGACGCAGCCAAACCAGAACTCTTAATAGTTTAATTTATTTGGCTTTAGAAAATAGTCTCTCCCTCCCTCCATCAAAAATGGAGAATGGAGTGTGGAGTATCTTAATGCACAAAGGTGTCCCCTGGCGTCCCCAGTTATCCCTATCAGCCCAGACCCCCTCTCTTCTCTCACCACCATGCCTGCACTGTTCCCTGTTGCCTTGGCAACCCTCCGGCCAGCCAGGCCTCTTTTTTCTCTCTCTCTCTCTCTCTCTCTCTCTCTCTCTCTCTCTCTCTCTCTCTCTCTCTCTCTCTCTCTCTCTCTCTCTCTCTCTCTCTCTCTCTCTCTCTCTCTCTCTCTCTCTCTCTCTCTCTCTCTCTCTCTCTCTCTCTCTATCCCTCCCACCCTCTCTCTCTCTATCAGGATACACGGGGATGTCTGTTCTTGCCCCCGAGCAGCTGAGGAAGGACCCACTGAGGTTGTGCAGTGGAGAAGGTGAGGCACTAGCATGAGCACAAAAAGGATGACAGCTCATCTCAAAGTGAAGAGAAACCTTTTCATATACAGATGTGACTGAAAACTGCAACTCATATATACCGTTCAAACTGAAACGTTAAGGTCAGACACCGCTTAGGATCATCTGGTCTGGGTTTCAGGTCAGACATGCCAGTCTGGAAAACAATGATGTGTTGGTCATTTTGAGAATAGATTTGGGTACATTATGACAAAGGTCTGAGAAAAAAATTGTCCCTTTGTTGATTTCCTCCACTTTCTCATCCAATTACCTAAAGGTTGTTGTCATCAGGCAGGAGAGTCCATATTAAATGGTTAAACTTAGTAGGAAATAAGACTTTTCCCCTTTAATACAGACATTTATTACACACTGTTATTCAGAGCTGAGTGGCAACTAGACCTAGTTTAACATGAACAACCATAAACATTAAGAAATATGTGTTAAAAACACAAAGCAAATTCTGAACTGTTTGCATTGCTTATGTTAATTAAGCCCCAACAGCAGTGTCTCAACTGTATAAGTGTTAGCTATAAGCTGCTGCTACAAACAACATATGCAACAAACTGTGTGTGTGAATATGTTTTTTCCACCATGAGGATTATTCATAATGTGCAATAAGGAAACATTTGTTTCGCCCAATCACATTGTTTAAAATCACTTTTCATGCTGTCTCAATATATCTTACATCTAATTGTCATAGTGTATTTTCTTCAATCCGTACAGAAACAAAACTAGAAATAAATTCAGTTTGTGGTTTTAGGAAGTGCTGAGCAGTTGCATGGTCATCGAAAAATAAATTGTTACAGCACATTTCAGTTTGAGTACAGAATATACAAGCAGGAATAATGATGGTAATAATAGCTTTGATTTATACAGCACCTTTCAGGTACCCAAGGCCACTTCACAGAGTTAGGAAAACGGGATTGAAAATAAAAAAGTCCAAGGTCAGGAAATAATAGTTGAAATGTGAGCTGAGTTGAGGGTTGTGATAACAAATGATGATGTTAATAATCTCATCCATGTCTGTGAAAGAAAGTGAGTGAGTGTCTTTTCTAAAGTGCTAAGATCAAATAAGAATATATTTAATAATAATTCAGGCTTGTGCTTTCTTGAGTAACTAAAAGAAACTCATTGAGTAGTAATCAACACTGAACTTCAACATTATCAGCCTCTCAGGGAAATGCTGATACAGAACTTACAGCACAGATTTGTTTTGTTTGGCTTGTGTGTTCATGAAACAGTGAACGTAAATATCAATCTGTAACAACAAGAATGTTATTCTTCCACTGTGGTTTATCTGTAAATGTATCTGCCTGTCTGTCATGCACAGATGTTTTCATGTCTTTGTCTTGCTTCACCAATAAAAAACTGAGAATATACAATACAATGTTAATTCCTGGAGAACAGTTTCAGTTAGCCGTCTCTTGTCCCATTTCATCACAACATCAACATGTACTTGAGCCACATGGACAAACCGAGGGGCCTTTTCCCATGTTCAGCTTGGAGCGATTTTAATGAAGTGTCATGTAAATGGTCATCACTTCGTCTCCTCATCTGTTCCTCATCAGCTTCAATTGCCTGGTTGTTTCTTTGAAGGAACTTTTATCATTGTGTGTGTGTGTGTGTGTGTGTGTGTGTGTGTGTGTGTGTGTGTGTGTGTGTGTGTGTGTGTGTGTGTGTGTGTGTGTGTGTGTGTGTGTGTGTGTGTGTGTGTGTGTGTGTGTGTGTGTGTGTGTGTGTGTGTGTGTGCATGTTTTTTGTCTCCCCTCTGGCCGAACAAATTGTTCTGTTCCTAACAAAATCTTCCAGTTTCACAGAGCCTCTCTGGTCAAGGACCTGTTGGAGTTCAGGGTAACAAAGAACGTGAGAGGCAGGTGCAGTCTGGAGTTCAACCATTCAGGAAACACTGAAGGGTATAGCCCGACATGTTACTGGTTTTAAACTTATTCTGCGTATAAAAATGCTTTCAGCTGACATTTATTGTATCCTAGATACAGCGAGAGTCAAAACAGACACATCTTCTAATGATTGAGTGGTAGAGATAGAAGGAGAGGATGAGAGAAACAGGATGTCCCTCGGCCTTTAACTATCTCTTCACCCTCTATCTCTTCACCAGCGGAGGAGTAGAAGAGACAAATATGGAGTTGTCTCTGAGCGATCCCTTACTGTGACCGCCCGGGGTGACAGACGGATAGGTCTCGTGGAACAGCTTGTTTTGTTGACACTGGCAATGACGAGACACAAATCACTAAAGCAAGCTAATGAGATGATGACTCGATCATAAATGCAAAGAATGACTGAAGCAAAAGCGAGAACGAGATAATCCTTTTCCTCCCTTGACGTTTCTCTTCTGCTTCCGTCGGTCTCACAGATCTTTCACAATAACTTAGAACTCCCACGCTTTGCTGAACAATGGCTGCAAAAGAGAGTTCAAAACCAAGACCTTATATGGGATTCCACATCCCATCCTCACATAATGTTATCTAGTTGATTTAGCCCAGAGATGCAATCATGAGTCCTCATTTATCCTTTTTCTGCAGAGAATATACTATTTGAATATACAGTACATAACCTAAAACCTTGAGTTATCATTTTTGCATCATAAAAAATAATAGGTCTGGTAATATTCTGTATTTATCTTATTCTCACAAGTTCAGTCTGTGTAGCTAAGGCCTGCTACAGACTTATTCCTCAGTATTTAGTCCTATAAACTGTTTTCAGATATTAACTCAGATAAATTAGGTCCAGATAATGGTCATGATAACAGGAAAATGTTGAGGTGAAGGGTGGCACCTAGGTAGAGCATACAGGAGGCAGGACACAACGTATAACTTCTGCTGCGGAAAAGCACAAGCACTTTTAAATGTCTGTGTCTCTGTGTCATCAGCATCATCATCTTCTCTTCTTTTTCCTTTTATTTCCCTTTTGTCTTTTTATTGGGTGGACTGTGCAACTGTGAAATGGGAAGAGAGAAATGAGGAGACAGGAAACCAAGAGCAAGGTGAGATTCAAACCTGCAGCCGCTGCAAGAGGACTCAAGCCTCCGTAACCACCATGGCATCTCTTTTTAATTCTAAGAAATCTTTTTTTAATCATAAAGTTCATCAACTCACTCACTGCGAATTTTCAGAACATTTCACTGCTTTATTTTCACAACCTCGCACTAAATGTTTAGTGCACGTCCCAAAGCGGCTCTACATACACCGGTTTACTGCCAGAAACACTCACGGCAGCATCAAATGTGTATTATTCCACTGCTGAAAATAACTAGTAGTAAATACAGTATTTTCTGTTTAAGTAACATTGTGCCCAGCCGTTTTAGGCCAATGTTATTAATGGCTGATTTTGAACAACTGGTTTTTGGGCTGATGACAAGGGTAAATAAATTAATATAGAGACTAAAACACAGTTTGTCTTCTTTTAAATCAGACTTTTGACAACATCTAAACTGTAGAATGACTCCGGCTTCATCCCTTAACTCAGCTGGCACTGTAACGAGCGAATACAGCCAGTAAACCAGCCAGTCGATCAGCTCGGTGAGCAGTCAGCAACACATCCAACTAATTGTACGCTGAGTTAATCATTCATTGATGTAAGTCTGCCGCTCAGTCAGTCACACACACAAACACAGTGAGTTTGCAGAGCAGCCAGCCAGCCAGCCTGTCAGCCTATTAATCAGCTTGGCAGCCAGTCATCAACAAGACTGATGACATAGTGGGAACATAAAGGAAAGAGGGAAAAAGCTGACGAGTGATTTTTCCTTCACTGAGGACAAATATTGTCATAAATGTGAAGCACTTGTTCAGCAGGATTTCAGAGAGGAAGAAATAGGCTGTAAACGAATAAGTCCCTCAACCAATGAATGAATAATTGAATAAATAAATTAGTCGTGTTCAGGAAAAGATTTTGAACAGCCAGAGGTCAAACCCTCACCCACCCTTACAGCCAATAACAGGAGAGATTGGTTCCTGTATTTCCTCCAGGCAATTGGAAAAGCACCATGAATACCTCATTGTTCCTCTCTATGATTGGCTGTATATAATCTGTCAGGGTCATGTGCAAATGTCAGCTTGGCCACATTGTATCCAGTTAAATAAGAGAATCAAACTCCCAAGAACCAATAAGACCTGTCAAGTGGTGGCAGACGTCCATTCACAGCACTGCAGGCGAAGGCCCGGTCATTGATTGTTTTATTGTTGCTAATGTGACGTCAAGGGGAGCTTGAGGCGGGTCTCATAAGCGTTTTGTGCAAGGGGGCAGTCAAGAGATGAATACATGCACATTCTGCCTCTAAACACACAAGCACAGGAAGAGGAAAGTCTTTGAGAGGTGACAGGGGGATTATCAGTGCGGCGGACAGATTCTCCATGATGTCAGCTGACTGACAATTCTCATGTCGATGAGCTCAACTTCCTGTGGGAGAAAGGGAACAGCTTCTGGATGCTCATGTCTGCATGTTTCTTTAAAAAGATTTGTTTTAAACTTTGTACTTGACATTTTTGCAGTTTGCATAGTTTCATTATCACGGCATAGGCTACATGTGGGTTACTTAATTAGGTTTTCTATCTTTGCTAAGGAGGTAATGTTTTCACCCCTGTTTTTATGCTTGTAACTAAGATTCTGCAAAAACAAAAAGACGGATTTCTATGAAACTCGAAGGTAGGATGTGGTAAGGGTCGGGGAAGAAGCCATTGTATTTTGGTGTGGTTCCAGATCAGGAGTCACTTTCTTTGACATTGCGACATTGCGACATTGCATTTTTGAATTTTCGTTGATTTCTGAATAAATAAATCGTGGATCTTGATGAAAATATTAAAGAGAATGATATTTATTTTGGTGCATCTCTAAATAAAAATCCAGATCTAGTGAATTTAAATGTGGTTTCATAGAATGACTTTTGGATCTTGGGAGGTATGTGCTCTTTTGAGTTTCATTCTATTTAAACCATGATTTCAAACACCACCAATAAATTAACTTATAAAGGTTGGTGTATCAGGTTTATGTGCTACTGCAATCATTGTATTTCTTCTGAGCAACTAAATAATGTGACACACCGTGTTTGATATTTCTGCTCTTGCATTTTTTGAATTTCACAGGAAATCACGAGAGTCTAGACGTGTAAAGCAGGAAATTAGAACATTTGTCAGCGTCCTCTGTTAAAACCACATGTGTCAAGAGGGAAGAACTTAATCTCTTGCAAAACTGAATGTTTTGATTTGATGTGAATATACCTGCATTATTTTAAATTCAGTAAAAGTAAAAAGAGAAGTGAGGCCCACCTACAAAAAATTTGAATCAGAAAACCTGCTCCTTGTCCGAATTTGAACCAGATGACCACATTTAGAAAGTAAAGTAACTATGATATTTCATTTTCATCATGAGTGAGAAAATGCATTATGTTAGCTTCAAAAATTGATAAGCCATTATGGATGAGAAACAATTAGTTATTAATGCATTTTATATGCATCACTTCAACATCAGTGTTTATATTCACTGCTACACACACATACAGAATAAAACAAGACTTTAGGTATGCAGGCTGAACATGAACTTGGACAAACTATTTCAAGTGACACGTTTCCTGGGAATGCAAAGTGTTTATTTTATTCGTTTGCGTCAGTTTTTCCAGGAAGTGATTGATTCAGGAGCAGCCATGTAGATCAGTAATTAAATTCAGATGCATTGTTGACGTATGATCGTCTTGTTCCAGTAAAATGATGCTGATTTAATCGTTGGTTCCATGTTATTGTCAAGGAAACTTGATTCTGTCGTAATTGTCTACACGTTTCCAGCCTTTGAACCTTGTATTTTCCAAAAGAGTGGAGGAGGGCGGTGTTGCAGAAAGCTGGGACAAACAATCAGGACGTTGGTGTCCTGTTTCACATCAACAATTGAGGAGACGTGAATCATATAACATTGTTATTGTGCATATCCACTGTGTAACAGCCAGCGATCTGTTTTGTGCCTGTATAATGTTGGGATATCTGAGTTGTACAATTACAAATAGTTGGTAATTAGTACATTTTTCAGGTATCTCTACTTTATTTGTTAATTTATTTTCTAATGACTATTTACTCTTAGTCTCCAGATTGTATATATCAGTACATTTTATTTCTTAAAAAGGCTTGTTATTCTAATGCAAATTCTCATTTCTAAGTATGTATTGGTTAAATATACAATATGTCTGACATATACTGTTTTTGGCAATATTGCTATCATTACAATTGTCATTGATTCTCTCTTCTTCTCTGTCTGACATTTTCTTTTGTTTAAATACTTTAAACTGTGATACATCTCTACATACCTGCTAGACACACGTCTCATAAATGTTGTAGATATTATTATTTTGTTGATGAGCTCTGTCACACTCGACGTCTATTACACTTCTGGAATGGGACCCTTCACAACTGAATCTCTCTGAGGTTTCTATGTAATGTTTGTAGTTTTTCCTCACTCTAGTCGAGGGTTAAGTGCAGAGGACGTCGCACCTTGTTAAGCCCTATGAATCTGTTGGGGTCTCCCAACAATAACCAGAGACAAACCATTCAGGTTTCAACATGATTTATTTTACTGCTCTGGTACAGGTGGAGGTGCTCTCTGAGCCACCTCCATGACCACACAGGCAAATTGTGATCTGTCAATATGGGCAATGCGAAAACGTTTGATTGACTGATTGATGATACAACAGAATTTACCTTTGTGCATGCTCTACAAGGTGGTAAGACATGCAGCTTTAACACCAGCGGCTGCCTAGAAAAACAATCAATGAACTCACATCAATTATATTAAATACATTACTTGCTATAAAGAGCATTCATGTCTCTAAAAGACAAACAGCTCTGTAGACGTCTGTCTCTGTGTTTAATGATTCTTTACTTAAAGCGTTCTGCAAGCATGATCTCTGCCTTAAAGCTAAGGCTAAACAAACAGTTAAACAATACCAAGGCTGAGCCATTCAGCGCGGAGGGAGGACGACCTCCTCATCACATTTGCATGAATATGTTACCTTAGGCGCTGAGGAGCTGAGCTTTCATGTCCATTGCCTGGGAGATTAACCATATTTATTTAGACTTTCTTTACCTTTGGTATCAAGAAAAAGGAGGTTGCAGTTCATGTGCAGGGAAACAGAGTTTCACTGGTGTGTGAAGCTGCATTATCAGCTGCCCCCACACCATATGCACAATACAAGACCACAGCAGATGCAGCTTCTGCAACACAATAGGCTCTGACAACATGGAATTACAGCCTCTGCAGCTGAAAAGTGCCTTTTTAATTGTGTGCTCCTGGGAAATGGCAATAAAGGGTGGGACATATTGAATAAAGTCATTGATTCTCATAAAAAGATTTAAAAAAGAGCCACAGCTTGCGTTTGGATTCATGTGTTTCTCCGAATCCTCCCCTGATCTGTAAATTCAAACATGCAGGGGAGGAAACTCAGCTGGGAGAGAAATACTGGATGCAAAATGATTCATGTAGAGACCGAGCCTGATGCATGTGATACATCAGTCTTTTGGACTCTGTGAAAACCACAACACCTCCGAGGAGCTTATATTATGCTGCACAGGGCTCTGTGTGTTCATGCATGTGGGCCGGCGCTGAGCTCAGCGAACAGCTGTGAAGCAGGCTGCAGGTGAAAGATGAGTCAAGTCCTATGGGGAGACATCAATCATTGATGCTATGACACATCTGAGAAGGAGGGCAGATAGAAACAGAAGGTAAGCCAGGAGAGAGCAGACAACAGTCACACTCTCAACACCCAGAGTCGAGTTCTGACCTGGTTGAAAAGTGGAGGAGAAGTCGTCACTAGCTGTCCAGGCCCAGCCAAGCCCATTACAGTCAGCCCAGAGGGGGAACGAAGGATGTGATGCAATGTGTGACAGGGGCTTTGAGTCATTTTCCAGAAACACTCGTCATTTCCTGTACTTTAGTATCATTCTATCGAATTATCCCCACTTATTGCCAATATTGTAATGTAGGTCCCTGGGTGAGTCATAGTGTTTCAGAATACAAATCACAAACGACACATGTTTTCCTCCTCAATTTAGCATATGGGTGTATATTATACTATACTTTATTATATCTTATAAATGTCACAGCAGATTCATGTAAAGTGGTTAGTTTTTGACTGAGGATTATAAAAAACTTAAGCAAAGATGTAAATTTAAAAAGACGGATCATAGAGATGGATGCTTTGTCTCTGCTTCCTCCCAGTATCTAAACATTAAGCAACAATATCCTGGATAAGACCACCACCATCTTTCACATGTGGAGTCAGAGACCTCCCAGCTGCCATCAGGGGATGGAGCTCCATTTGTGAGATCCCTCAGCCAATCACAAGTCAGTCTCAGCTGTCAAACCTGACTTTTCACCCCATTTTTTCAAAGCATCAAACAACTAAGCTCAGAAGCTGGTACCAGTCTCTTTCTGTCTGGAAAACTGTCGACACAAGGTCCTGACAGGCTGGAATTTTGTGCAGCTTGAACAAACACTATAATTTGGCATGATCGCAAATGATGAAATGTAACCTAAAACACCAGAAAAACGGTCACTTCCTAAAACACAACTGATCAGTCTCACGTCCAAACTTTGAATACTACACACCTCGCGGTAGAGATGACTCCCTTATGTGTCGTTATATGACGTGATAGTGAAAAACATCTGTAGGAGCGATGCTGAAATTCGCCACTGTTTGCACTGAATATTTTTATGGGGTGTATTACATATACATAGATAGATAGATAGATAGATAGATAGATAGATAGATAGATAGATAGATAGATAGATAGATAGATAGATAGATAGATAGATAGATAGATAGATAGATAGATAGATAGATAGATAGATAGATAGATAGATAGATAGATAGATAGATAGATAGATAGATAGATAGATAGATAGATAGATAGATAGATAGATAGATAGATAGATAGATAGATAGATAGATAGATAGATAGATAGATAGATAGATAGATAGATAGATAGATAGATAGATAGATAGATAGATAGATAGATAGATAGATAGATAGATAGATAGATAGATAGATAGATAGATAGATAGATAGATAGATAGATAGATAGATAGATAGATAGATAGATAGATAGATAGATAGATAGATAGATAGATAGATAGATAGATAGATAGATAGATAGATAGATAGATAGATAGATAGATAGATAGATAGATAGATAGATAGATAGATAGATAGATAGATAGATAGATAGATAGATAGATAGATAGATAGATAGATAGATAGATAGATAGATAGATGTTGTGTTAACAGTTGTGTGTTATTGCCTGACGTTTGATGCTTCTGTGCAATTCACTGGAAGTTTATGTGCTTAAAAAAGAGTTCTGTTAATATAAATCCATAGGTCAAAGCCATTTTACTTGATGCTATACGGCTGACAACAAAACATATGCATGCAGAGTTGATTTATGGCAAAGCATACACGGTGTGATTCATGGCAGAATTCCCAGTAGCTGAAATGAAGCACAAGGTGCATTTCAGCTGTGCTGAACATTTCTAGCACAACGCCCACAAGGAAGAGAATTTTATTTTTCTGTTTATCCAGGAGAAACCTGCAGTTAAATTGAACTTGTATTAATTTGCCTGCAAAATGCCAACAGTTTTTGTTAAAAGATGCCGTCACGGTGGAAATGTAGTTTTCTCAAAGTTCATACAAAAAAGTGGTATCCCGGTCTAGATGGGAAACATTTCTAGAGTGGCGCCAATAAAATGACATTTGACCTCACAAATTCTGACGTCAAAAACTCAACTTCCCAGAGAAGATGAGAGAGAACTGAAATGGCTTAATGCACCTTTGGGAGAAGGGGAGAGTAATAAGCTATGAATGCACACAATAAAGTCAGGGGGATGTGACCAACAAGCCTAGTGGGACTTTCTGCTTCTCTTTAAAGAACACAATAGGTCTTTCAGTGTTGAACTGACTCAGAGTTAACAGGATGTGCTGAAGCATCATCCAGGGCTCATCTCCTGACCCACTGGATGGTGGATAACCTCTGACTAGTAGGATTTAATTGATACATAAAAGCATGTGTGAAACAGTCTCACAGGAATGTGACGCTGTGATGTGTGAGTCAGTAGCCAGTGTCAGTCTCTAATGACATATAATGATTGTGTGATGTTGCTGATGCGAAGTACAAAGGTTGAAGTCCTTATGGTTTTGTACAGTTTTTCATTTATCAAAAAGGTCTTTCTAAAGATCCTTGTTTTTTCTTTTTACAGGCTGTAATGATTTCATATACAAAAGAGATCATTTAAGATCTTTTTTCTAACTTTTCTTACACAGATTTTAGCCATATGGTAAATGTGGTCTCCTGAAACTTTACTTGCCCTTTTCTTCCCACTACTTGTGAAAAACTAAAGTGTAAACTGAAGTGTTCATTGGTAGTAAACAATTGGTGCTATGTAGGAAGGTGGAAGAATAAAATGAGGACAGATTAATATATGTGTAAAAGGGATGATACATTTTGATACAAAAATAAACAGAATACGTAGGAGAATTAGAAAGCCTTTATTAGTGTCGCTAATGCATGACAAAAATACACCTACACATTAGTCACCCTGATGAAGGCCACTGTGCTTGAATGCGTTGGTGCATTTTCTTAAATCTTTGCCATGCAGTAGCCACACTCAAAAAGGCTTTTACATTTTTCCACAGCAAGATTATCTTTGTTTATTTTATTTTATTATTTTTTCTGTATCAATATAACTATAATATAATTGAGCATATAGGAATTAAAGGTTCACCATAATTGCAAAAAAGATACTTTCGAAATTACTCCTGTGGGCGTAAACAATGCAGAATGTCATTAGCTGATCGTTTTAAACACAGAATCTAGTGTTGAGAGTTAACAGTATTTTATTTGGGGTGAAAAACATAGAAAAATGACAATAAGAAATGATGACTCAACTACAACTTAACACAATGCTTGAGTTACTCTGGGAAATGGCCACATCTTCATCGTCAAATACTTTCATTACAATTATTTGTTTTAAAATTTGTAACTGTAACTGATTTAAAGTGCTAGTGTCTTCACCAGAGACCGTTTTCTGAAATTCAGTACCTTGATATTTTTTTTTTATAATGTATTAAACTCATGAATCTAATCTTAAACAAACCCTCATGTTAACGTCGCCGCTGCTTCAGACTGTTTCATCCTCATCTCTTCAGCTCTGAGCCATACGTGTGAAGGTGCTGGAAGGCCCAGTGTGAATTCAGAGCTGAGAAAGTTTTCAGTAAGTCAGGAGGATACAGGCTGGTGGATTTCCCCGAGTGGAGTGTCGATACATCAAACGGAGGCAGCACCTGTGTTATAGCTGCTCACCTCAGGGCTACAAAACATGCTTTTTTTTTCAAAGAAGCATTGAGAAACCCCAAACAGGTGCACAGCTTACATCCTCCCATCCATCAAATCACCAGGTTTGTATCAAAGCTTTGTGCCGGAGCCGGACAGACACAAACAATCTCAGGGAATTTTCTCTCTTCTCCCACATGAACAAAAGGAAACAGAAGAACGTATCACCTACACTCAAGCCTTCACGCTGTTTGCTTTCTCCACATTCTCAGCTGGAAAACACACAACAGGAAAACTGTGGGTATTTTGCTGCGCTGTGAGAAATCTGATAATAAACACTGCGTATCATGTGATCAACCTCACTCAGGTCATTCTTCTACTTCATTAATACATCTTCAAGTAGTATTCACAATTAATTCAGAATAATTAGATCTGCCAAGAAGCTCATGTTTTGGCCACTATCCAGTTGTTTGTCAGCAGGATTTCCATGAAGCTTGGTGGAAAGATGCGGTGTCGGTCAGAAAAGAACCCAATAAATTGTGGTGGTTAATTTACATTTCTGCTAAATTCCCAGGGAATGATTCATGGAGCTGAAGGAACTGATATCTATATGTGTGAAATTTGGGGCAGTTTGATTATTGGTCCTAGGTGGATGTATGTGCTCTATCGAATAACATATAACAGTGCTCATTGTATTATTGTGAAAGGCAGCCCAGTGTCAGTATTGTTAACAGGTGATCTATTGAATGGTCACATTTGCAGTGCATCTTTTGTTTTTATTTTATGGTTGCTATGGTGACATGATAAATCCTGATCTCCAGTTTTTCTTTTCTTTAAACTGCAAGAAAGAAAGAAGACAAAGCGCAGTCCACACTTTTTCCTCCAATATTTTCCAACAAAGTCTCAAAACACTGTATGATCCAAAAGATTTTTCAGATTCTGTTTTTTTCCCATTAGTATACCCCCCCCCTATCCCCCATCCCCCGGTCTGTACAAGCTATTGTGGTTGTTTTAATGGCCGCTATAGGCTCTGAAAGGAAAGCAAAAGTTTCATGAGAACAATGAAGTGTTCGCTGGACTCACTTACTTGCTGATAAAAAGTGCAGTTGCCCAGGAAACTTGATGGGTTGGTGCCACTTTCAACACTGTGTAATGAGGATATCCTTCACAGACGTGAACACATTTCCAACACGTTAAAGGAAAAATCTGCATTTGATTTAATTCAGCACACTTTCAAGAAGCAGAGTAGCTGAGCACCAGACATTTCATTTGGAATAGTGTGAGATCAAACTTCTGTTTTAATTTTCATCTTTTGTTTCAGCAATGGTAGAACTATGCAGTTACATATTACTATTCACAATCTGGATTCAAACTTCTTTCAAATGCAAGAGGAGATCACAGGAAATTAGGTAACTTGTAACCCAATTTTATTGGTTCTGAATATGAAGATTGACAAAACGTCTCCAGTTCATTACACGATTCAGAAATGAGAGGAGGGGGGGGGGGGGATGAGCCAAGTGGCGAGGTCCCTACCAATCACAAATCAGTAACAGCTGGCAATGATTTCACCCCATTTTTATAGCATCAAATAACTAATCAAAACCATACTCACTGTGTTCTTAGACTTTTTAGTTTGGTCCATATCTGCCAACGTGGAGGAGGCCTGCTGTATGACCTATTCTGCAGCCAGCCACCAGGTGGTGATCAAGACACTTTGGCTTTACTTTTGGGGAATTGTCATGTCGTCCATCTTTATATATAGTCTATGGTTCTATCCAAACTGAGAGCATCTGTAAAATTGAGGATGTCAAGCTGAGCACATTAAAGGTGGAACAGAAATAGTCCTGAGGAAAGTGGGACCAATCAGTGATTGGAGTATTGCCTCTTCAGCTTGTTCAGTGTCTATGTTCACTGAACAAAGTGCTCCAGCACTTTGAAGTTGGCTGGTGTTACATCAGCAGTGCTGCTTAATTTCTATTAAACCCTCAGAGGGTGATGCATGGTGGGAAACGCAGGATTTTTTTTGTGCAAGTACACCTCATCAGACAGCAATAAGCGATGGCCCAGTTGTCCAGGCAGTATGATCCCTTCAGTTGTCCACTTGCAGAGTTTGCAGTATTTCTGGATGCACCCTTGAGAACTCCAAACAGGTGGACAGTTTTTCTGAACTCAGTCCTTTAAGCTTTTCCCTTTTTCAATGGACTGAAAGGCTTGAACTAGACATATTGTATTTGACAGTACAATCATTTGATTCATCTAACCTTATGGATGATGCAACTACATTTTAAGGTTGGCTGGTCAAACTTAAATCAAGTATTGTTGCACTTGAGTAATCAAATCAAGTGCTGTAGTGGAGTGGACTGTATAGGTCTCACTTTTAACAACATAATTCATGCAGTGTTGAGCTACTCCTCTTCCTCTGACTCTTGTTTCTCTTTATAAATAATGTAGTAACTGTGAGAGACTTGTATTTTGGTCAGTAGACCTCCATGGCAGCTCCTGTTCTGCATGTGTCGCGACCATCACCCAGCTGTTGATGAAGATGTCTCTTAAGTTCCCCATCTTGTCTGTCGGTGGACACTCTGTCTACATACTCTTGTAAATTCACCACCATACACCGCCATCTATCCTGAAATAGGCACAAGAACTCGGGCCTGTGAGCTGTGGGTCAGGATGTCATGCAGCAGAGTGTCGTCCTGGTGTTAATTATTGGTCTCTCATTGGGGGGTGAGAGCGGCCGCGGCTATATTAAACTCCTCACTGGAGTGGGATTCCTGAGACACCCTGACCCCACTGTGGCATTCCCCCTGTTGTCATAGCTCACATGCTTCTCCTGCAATCCTCAGGAATGTGTGTGCAAAAGTCAACATAGTAGTATTATATATTTATTATGTGGTATTTTGGTATTTTGTAAGATGGTATGCATTAACACATGATATTGATAAACACTAAGTAATATGTCTTTCACGTTTGAAGCTAAATGGCTACGTGAACGGCTGTTCAGAAAAAAGATGATCTTCACAACAAGGGATATTTCTTTGAAAGAGGCTCTTGCACAACAGCCTGTATATTCTCCGGGGATTTGGCTAGAATTTGAACACGTGAAATTTAGTTGCCTCAACACGCCCTGCCTGTACATCTCTGGAAAGCACTGAAAGCTCGGAGCAAGCTGTCAGAGGACGTATGAGGTAATACTGTTACACCCTAATAAAAACATGCTGTCAAGTGAATGGGAAAACAGAGTATTACATTGCCTTGAATGAACAGCAAACACATGGCAGCTCAAGGTCAGGATCTACTGGCGTAACTAACTGTGCACGCTGGTGTCTTTAATGTGTATGCCCCCTTTAAATTCATGCAGTGAAATATGACAGAGTGTTTTTAACCTTATCAGCTCAGTAATGGACAGAAAATATTGGTTATATTTGAACTATAAGAACTTATGTATACATCATTATTGAGGGACAGCTGTGCTAGCATCACCGAGGCAGACAGGCAATGCTAATATTAGCATGCTGAAATGACCATAGCAACAATGCTAACATGGTGAAGTTTGGTAGGTATAATATTTATCATAACGTTCAACATAGTACAAACACTAAGGTAGTCTGAAGATGCTGGAAAGCTCATTAGATTTGCCCATATTTGGTCATCAATGTCACTGTTTCACCTGATGATGGCGCTAGATGAAATGGTAAAACATTCACAAATGTGATTACAATTCATTCTAAGCAGGGAATGAATGTTGGCACTGAAATCCATTTTCTTCCAAAAAACAAATGTCTACATCATGGAGATGCAGAGGAAAAGTAAGGTTCATCCTCTGGGGTTCATGAACATGTTATAACCTTCAGTACAGTCTTACATATCTGTACAGTCTTATATATCTGTAATATATATCTGTAATATCTGACCAACCTTATAGTTGGTCAGATATTACTGGTTACTGACTGACGTCCTTGTCCATTGAACAATATTGCTCATGCATGGCAGTGAACCTTCATCTGATTAATATTAATTTGTTTGGTCACATGTTGGATGTAAATCAAGGGCTTGATTTGTTATGCAAATAAGGGAGATAGTGGGCAGCTCTGTTTTGACTTCAAGTGGGTTTGAGGGCTCGAAGTCGTTGTTTCAAAGTTTTACAGTAATCAGGTTGAACTTGATTTTATAATATTTTAGATATTGTGCAGGAAGACTGGCTAGATTCCTGTTGTCCTCCTTCAAAAACTCTGCCCTGCACTCACACTCAGTTACACAACTGTCTCATCTTTGGCTCTATTATTTGTAGTTTTATAAGAAAATTACAGTTGATCACAGGAACAGGTCTCAACTCGGTGAGGCCATAACACAGAGCACATGGTTTATTCTGCCTCTTTTTCTCTCAATACTTTCTCTATAAGTGAATGTCTGTTTCATATTAATCATTATGCAACATGTTTCTCATACTGAGAAACAAATGCAGACCATAAATTCTGAACTCCTCGTGCTGTTCCTGCTTCAGCCTGCAATTACTGTACCTACAAAGTGGACACCAATTTCCAAAGATGAGTATTATGGATAAATGCACTTAAAATAAAAGGAGTCGGATTAAATGGCACATCAGGCAGAAATTACTCTGCTTTTGTATTTTATATGATTGTCCTATATATGATATAGTATTTTATATCTGACCAACGCAGGTTAAGAGGGGGAGAGAGAGAGAGAGATAGAGAGAGAGAGAGAGAGAGAGAGAGAGAGAGAGAGAGAGAGAGAGAGAGAGAGAGAGAGAGAGAGAGAGAGAGAGAGAGAGAGAGAGAGAGCAGTAAACAGTGAGCAATCTTAAGTGATGAAGCAGATGGTAATCACAGTCTAGACAGGGAGGGCAGAGAGGAGGCAGCAGGCGATGAGAGATACTCGGCCTTACTGTTAAATCAACCACCCACAGCAGTTACATTTTAAAGCCCTTTTCAAAGACTCCACTGTATATTTTCTGCACCGCAAGAAGCAGGCACTCAAATTATCATGGTAGCGCATCATGATGAACCAACAGCACCAGACTAGAATACTAATATACTGGCATAGAAAAACGGGGGAGTTTGGTTTAACGCACGTCAACGCATTTGCTGCATATTACCACACATATTCTGCCTGTTATATGTACAGCAATTTTTTCTTTCTCCTGACATAGACAGATGCATATGTTAAGAAAAATATGTGAGAGAACCTGAAGCAGAGCTTCCTATACGCCCCCTTACAGTGTCCATTGTATGCACTAGTACTTTTCTCTAAACAGGAGAAATTTCCTTATGTGCAGAGTCATGACTATTTTACATGACAATTAATACAAACTCATCTCACTCTGCTGATACAGTTTTAGATTTGACACTAATGACCTGCAAGCACATCAAGTCACAATGAATTTGTATTGATTGGCCTACGAATAGTTCAGGGTATTGGAGAATGTTTATGTAAAAACAACTGGATCAAATGCTGCAGAGGCTGCAAGGCCTTATGGGTAGACTGACAGCACAGTCCAACTCGAGTGGAAGGCTCTATTAGGACATACAGACAAATACCAGACAAATACATTGTGATTACTTCCATGATGAATGATGATTAATGAATGGAGTTCATCAGTCATCTGTCATTATGAGGGTTATCACTGTGTTTGTAGGTGGAGAGCTCCACTGTATCAGCCTCTGCAGTGAACCTCCCTGCCACACAGTCTAATGCTGTTACAGTGAGTCCATCTGCCTCAATCTACAAGTTCATAACAGGAACTATGATTTAACAGCAATGAATTGACAAAGAACAAATACTCAAATGAGCCTTCAACGTGTTGACATTGAAAGGCCATGCTGAATGCTCACACGGGTTCAGAGGAGGGCTTGCGCCCTCTAGGGTCAGAATTGTAAATCTTTCTTAGAATGTAAATGCACTCAAACCCTCATGTTATGATAAAGTGAACAGCTTTAAATGGAATAATGCACATTTTATTTGACTGAGGGAGCTAATGCGTTTTGATACATCAAGAGATTATGTGTTTTTCCCACGGACAGTAAACTTTTTTCCATCATATAAACTTCACCTATTTTGATTATTGTTTGAATATTAATGTCATAAAAAATCACGTTTTTTGCAGTAATAACTTCTAACATTTGCCTAATATTTAAATAAAAGTGACACAATAATATGATCATTATGAGTTATAAAAAAAGCAATTTATCAGCAGATTGCAATTGAAGTTGTATCTGTTCACCAGTAGATGTCAGGCTTAACACAATATTCTGGTATCGTTTTCTTTATTATTAATGATCTCCTGTAAACATCTGCTCCGTTTGTGTGATGTTGTCTCTCCTGTGTACTTGTGTGTTGCTGGTCCAACACTCAACAAGTTTTCCCACTGGTTAGAGACTGAAACCACAAAGGTATTGCAGGGCTCTTTGCATCACAGTCCGCACACTGGAAAGAGTGTTATTGTGAGGATATCTGAATAAAGGTCTATAATGTGAATTATACATTTATTTGTGAAATGTTTGTTTAATTTGTGGCCATCGTATAACAATGCTAAACTGTGCTCGACTTAATCTGAGTTTAAAACAAGTTAATTTTAATGGCCTTTGTGGTTGTCATGAACCAGCTCCAATTCAAGGCAAAATCAAGGGAGACCGGAATAAGGGAAATGTATTTAACTAAAAACAAATACCAACTTAAAACCCAAACTAAAACCCCACATGGCTGAGAGGAGTGACTGATCTGAAGTGAACTGATCTCTATAGCCGTACTGTGTTTCAATTGGGAGATTTGGTTGCAGGTGTGGCTTCATTACTCCTGATTCAACTCTGGCTGTGTCCCAAATCACTCACTTATCACTATGCAGTCCATTATAGAGAAGTCCCTATAGTGAAGTAGGGTTTAGTGAATGTGGATGACAAAAGGAATGAAAAAGGCAAAAAAAAAAAAAAAAGCCATGAGCAGAGTGGGTAGGGTCATCACATTGGTCCAGTATGACACTTATAGTAAAGCCTGATGTTGAAACTTGAATCAGTTCAGATTCACTGAAAATGTAGCTGTTAGTTGCATTTTGAGGATTATTCAGAGAGGTAGAAGAATTTGTAACTATTTCTTTTTAAATGTTCTCGTTGAAAAAGAGTGTCATCTGGTGGTTTGTGTTGTCATAAAATAATGTTTTGCAGTAAAAATTGCTCAAATCTTTTTTTGCTCAATATAATATAAGTTACAAATCATACAAATAAAGATTTATGGAAGTATCACATGACTATCTCTTTAAAACAGCAAGTCATGACCTTCAGGTAAGATATAATAGTCATACTAAAGGTTTAAGGAGCCAGTTGAAAGAATTAAGTGATTACTAAGAGATACGGTCTAAATATGGTTAAGACATTGGACATTTTGATGGAATAAATCAAAGAGATGGACATCCTATTTAGGGGACCCCAGTGAACCCCAGTCAATAATATTTTATGATAAGTTTCAAAATATATTTGCTTAGTGGTACTTCACTTGGATGTTTTACCCTCTGGGTGCATGTGGTTCATGTTTGACACGTAGCTGCCGTTTGCACAGTCGACTGTTGAAGCAGGAAAGTTTCTCTGCGCTCAACTTAAATCTGGGTTTAAAACACGTCATCATCTTTAACGTCACAACTTATTTAAAAGCTGCGTAATATGATACAATATGTATAAACCAGACTAATATAAACGTGAATCTGTCAGTTCCCACACTGAGAATTTACTTTTTAGATAGATATGTACTTTATAACCAAATTGGGAAATTGCGTTACAGCAGCATGTCAAGGCCACTGCTTGTAGAGCGAATTAGCAATAAAACAGATACAAAGAATTACAATAGCTGAAAATAGAATGTAGTAAACATAAATTTGACTAAAAACTGTACATACTTCCTAAGTAAATAATACACAATAAACTACTGGGATACAGAGTAAAGTACAGAATATAATAGAAGAGATGATGAACTAGGAACAAGTTCCATATTGTGGATTTTTCAATGAGGCCCAATTATTTGTAAGTAGTTTGTGTTGAATAATTCCAGATGAACTATTATTATTATTTCCAGTAGTAGAAGTAGTATTTAAAGCAAAGTGTTTTTTTTAAATATGTGAGAGACCCTGAAGCAGAGCTTCCTATGCTATGCAGGCATGTTTTAAAACATGTCTGCATAGCCATACATTCCAGTTCGGAGGGCCGGCATAGTGCCACCTGCTGGTTTGTGTTGATGTCATAAAAAAAAAAAATAAAAAAAAAAATGTTTTACTGAAACAATTATATAAAAATGTTTTTGTTTTGATCTCAAATAACAAACCATACAAACGCAGATGAGAGGAAGTGTCCTCCTCGTGGGGCTGTTTGTGTAAAAACAACACACCGACAGCCTCATGTCAGATATACTGGTTGATGTGAAAGGTTGTGAAGCCACTCGGGTAAAGAACAAATGGTTATTGAGAGATGAAGTGTAAATGCAGATGATGATTAATGGCTGCTGCCGCTGCCGAGTCGCACTAAGTCCGCCTTTGACTTGTGGCGTTGAGGAGGAGCTCAGTTGTTTATTCATTCACGTCAGCCCCTCTCTTCCCTTCCCTCCTTCCTGCTACACACAACGGGGACCCACCGTTGTAACAGTGTTTCCCAGGTCCACGTCCACCGCAGCCACGTCGCCACCATAAACCGATTTTGGAACCAGGTGAGTGGAGGGGCTTTCTGTGGGGTTCTCCCCCGGGCTGCGGACGGCGGCCGCGGCGGACGGGTGCTTTATTCGCCGGAGCGTTGCCTCGTCCGGGCCAGCGAGGCGGCGGAGGAGGAGGAGGTGGAGGAGGCGGAGTGCCTCAAGCGGAACTTATTAAATTCCTCCCGAGCAGGACGCTAAATGTAGCCGCCATATGTATGTGTGTGTGTGAGGCCATTTTTATTTTACCGCCACTGCGTTCCGTGTGTTTGTTTCTGTTCCTGCGGGTTGTGTCGGTGCGGGGCTCCGAAAACAAATGGTCGATGTAGGTCAGCAACTACAGTCAAAATGTCGTCTTTTCTTTTCTCTTTTTTCTTCTTCCACTACCACATTCTCTCATTCCACGAACAGATGGCGTCGAGAGGGGGGTGGGGGGGATGGAGAGACCGGGGGAAAGAGCCGCATAGAGGAGTGTGGAAGGGGGCTCCACCAGGCCACATTATATCCCGGGTCTGTCCATCACTTAGCCCGGACCCACCCACCCCATGTCGAATCACCGGAGGCCCAGGTGTCTCCCGGGTAGCTTCCGTCTTAAACAAAGTTTTCACCGCCAACTTCTCTTAAGCAGAGCAAGTTTCTGCTTCTTTACCACGAGGTGTAATGGTTTCATTTCGAGCCACAGTCCAGGTGTGGAGATCATGTCTGCCCCCCCCTGTCAGCCCTGGTGGATGTAATGCACACTGGAGGAGGCCACATTTTTTGGTCACACGGGAGGGGGGGCTGGGGTGGGGGTATGTTGTTTGGGGGTCGCACCAGGAAGATGCACTGCAGCAGATAACCTGTAGGTTGCCAGTCTGCTCCAGTGGGTCAGGCTATCACCAGGTTGGCTCCAGTGGGTCAGGCTATCACCAGGTTGGCTCCAGTGGGTCAGGCTATCACCAGGTTGGCTCCAGTGGGTCAGGCTATCACCAGGTTGGCTCCAGTGGGTCAGAATATCACCAGGTTGGCTGCCTCCCCACTTGAGGGATCATGGACCGGGCCACAGGTTCATCTCCTCCTCTGCTCCTAATGACGCCCGTGCCGCCGGCTGTCACCCTGACTTCCTGTCCTGGTTGTCTTGCCTTTTTTTAGTTTCTTCTGCTTTAGTGCCATTTGTTTTTAATGTAATGGAAAGCCTGAGTGAGTGATCACACTGCTGACCCCATGCATACCTGCCATGCACTGTCTCATCACATAATGTGCAGTGGTGCAACTGCATGCAGCAAAAAAGGCAGCTGCATACTGAGCATACCAGTCGGCAGCCCCGGGGACTGGAGCTGTGATGCAGCTCGGTGTCAGTCGGTGCAGTTCCGTGGCTGGCAGCGGCTGAAGAGATATTTTTGGGTCATCAGATTGATGGTCATTTGCATATAAATATTCAAATGAGTCGACGTCCTTCAGCAAGGTGTCTGTGCCGTGCTGCAGATCTTGCTGTCTGTCGTTTTTATGTGTGGAATTGACCCTCTCTGGTATCACTTTGAACAGACCAGAGTCCTGAAATGACACTTTTTTTTATTGACTTCATCATCTCGCTGCCCAAGGGAGTGAAGGGCGTCAACCAACGCGGTCCATACTCCCCCCTATCAGTGTCACTGGAGCCTTTCATCAGAAGATCCCGTTTCATTGCTGCTCTTAGGTCGAGCATCCCCACTCATTTGGTCGCTATTTTGTTCGTAAGTCAAGTGATGTCGGCCTGGTATTTTGTCACAGTACAGTGCACCCCCACCTGCCTTGTGTGGAGTGCATTTCTTGTCTTTTACTGTGCTATTTTCCCTGAATAGTCAGGCAGCTCTAGTGGATAGCCTGTCATGGCTGGAGTGCTCTGCCTCCCCGAATGCAGTTTTGAGGCTCTTTGACTTCCACTGTTTGATGATAATATCTCTAGTCTGTTTTTGCCTGAAGGCATCTCTGCAAATTTTAATTTGCTTTGCAGACTTGCTGTCTCTCAGTTGGCTGCTATATTTGTTGTCTTCTGTGTTAACCTTGTGTCAATAGACTATCTTACTGAATTTGCTCTGCCGTTTTGATTTTTCAGTGTGGTTTGAAGACATTCAAGTCTTTATTTGGACCAGGCCACGTTGTTTTAAGCGTCGAAAGATTGCTGATGATTATACGATAGTCTTTGACGATGTGTATGATGATCTCATAACCTAATGTAATAATAGTGCACTTGAAAATTTGTCAAGATCAACAAGAAGCTGGCAAGCTGTCAACCATTCAGTTTTGTACTTTGTCTGCAGAATAAATGCCTTCAAGTTTAACAGTGCAGTTTTTTATTTCTTCGTCAGCTTGAGCTGTACAGTGATGAATGAATTTTCCCAAGTCTGGATCGATATTGTGTTATTACAGTGCTGCTGCTACGACACCATCTGTATGCTACTCAGGGGATCATAAGCTGTTCACCCATGGATCATCAGTGGGCCTGGTAACTGTGTTGAATGAGGTCCAGCAAGGCCAAACAAAACATACATCAGGACATCCACAGTATTTCTGGAAAAGAAACCAATCATCTTTGCAGACCCTGTGAATTAGTCACATCTCTTTTATAAATGAAATTACTGAAAGTTAAGTTCTCTCCCTTTTTTCTCCAGCCTTTATCTGGATGTGGGACTGAAGCTGTGGTAAAAGGTTTAGAATAGCCGATGATGGTGTCAGCACATTGCATTGCACAGTCGTGCTGCAGGCAGGGTTAAAAAAAGAGGCTGATGTTTCTCGAAGCACAAAGACCTAATGTGTAGAGCAGGGCCTGTTGGTTACTGAACGACCTCTAGAGCGTAATGCCATTTTGTGTGATGTGTAGGCCCATTTAAACACCACAATACTCAGGCCTTCTGGAAACAAGCCCTGCAATGTGGCATTGTTTGAAATATAACAAATTAGGATTATTTGTGTTAGTAAAGCAAGCTGACAGTTTACTCTTTATGGCTTTATTATCAATAAATGCAGGTTGTCTATCTTGAAAGGCAAATAACACAGCTGTCTTTTTAAATAATATTGTCTGACTGAAAAAAAGCATAGGTGTATGATTGTAATCTAAAACAAAAGCTACAAAAAACAGGATGGGAACCCACAAAGTGTCACTTATTGATAATATAACTTGTCTGATGGCAGATTCGTCAACACTCATCCTATGTTTTCCTTGATATCTGTAGCAAATGTTAGCAAGAATTTTTAGTCATGTTTGCAGCATGGCAGTGTCAGACTGTTAGTCCAGCACTTTTGTCCAGACAAAAATATATCTCAACAACTATTGAAATCAATGATCCCAGAGGATGAATCCTAATGCTGTGGCGATACTCTGAATTGTTCTCTAATGCCATCAAAAGGATGACATTTTAATTTTGGAGTGAAATGACAATAATGACTGTTGGATTGTGATGACATTTTCATGACGTTTAGGACCAAGGGGGATGAATCACTGTAAATTATATAACTTCTCACTTATTCGTTATATCTGTAAGCATTTACTGGATGGATGGGTATAGCGTTTGGGCAGATGTTCATGGTTACCAGAGGATGAAGCATTGGGACTTACTCGATCCCCTGACTTTTTTTTTTACCTTGGTGTCACCACATATATTATGAATTTCCACTTTTACTTCATAATCTTTAAATTTCTACTGGATGGATTGGCTCCCAAAGGGTGAATCTTCTTTACTTGGATGATCCCCTGACTTTTCCTCTTGCGTTACCCGGAGGTTCACATTTCTGTTAGTAAGTGAAATGGTACAAAAACTGATGGATGGACTGCCATTGATTTGAGTACATTTATTCATACAGAATGACCAAGGTAATCTGTAAATTTCTCATCTGGTGCCACCATCAAGTACATTTTCAATACCTTGGTTGATTACCATCACTGCAAAAAAAAAAAAAATTCGCCATTCCCATCAACATCAGTTGTACTTTGTCACATTTTCTGTGTGAAACCAGACGACTGGCAAAATAGCTGCTTCTGTGTTCTGCCGATATATTAGCTCAGACTATACACTAGTAAATTTAACGCAGAGTAGTTTTTATGAATCTTAAGTCTTCTCCACGAGGTGTATCCAGGAGAATCTCTTGACAAACTACGTAATGTCCGTTAGGTGCAAGTCGTGCCTGTCACTTTTGGTCTTGTTGCTGATCTTGCTAAATACTGTCCTTGCCAGCTTTAGCTGTGTGAAGTTGTTATTAGTTGTCCGCTGAGTCATTTCGGGCCGGTCAGTCCTCATACTCTGCCAAACTCTATGCTTGAATTTTTTTTTAGTGTTGAGCTTATTTTGCTTCAGTCAAAACGTGGTTTTGTACAATCTGCTAATTATTTATGGCTTATTTTTTAATATTCACTGTTTTCACACCTACAGAGATGCTTATCTTTTCCCCCTCATACTCTCGATAATTAGCCAAGTATTGAATCATGACTGGACCATAATCTTATGGGCTGATCTGGTATAGTGCAGAATATACTGTTTGCAACTATATCCAGTGTTAGCCTTTTGCCTCATGTCACTGCAATCAGCCTAGCTTAATACCACTTCCCAGCATAATGTAGAGCAATGGCCTACTTCATACCCCCTTCGATGTAATTTTAGCTTTGTGTGTTTGTGTGCATGCATTGTTTGTATGTGTTTGTGCAAGCTTATCTGTTTTGTGTCTTTCTCTCACCGTCCCTGTTTCACATCCTCTCGATTCCTCCCTTTGCTTTCACACTGTCTCGGTGTGACACTGTTCAGGGTTTTGTTATGGCACACTGCATTACTTCAGCTCATTATCTGAGTAGTTTTACTCTTAGTGATGCTCACCTCTGTGGATGGATTGCAGCCATTTTACAGTGTTGTTTTGATTAACATTTGTTTTGTTGCTCAGCCATTACTGCTGACATTGACTTTTTGCTGAGGTCAAAAAGTTGTGCTGTTGTACAAGATAGTTGGATCAAGTCTGTGAGTGAAATCATGTCTTCAGATTTCAGTAAATATGCTACCTTCAAAGTTTTGTTTTTGTAGAAAGGAAAAAACATTTAATATTTATTCTGACCATTTAGTATTAAAGGTCCAGTGTGTAAGATTTTGGTGAAAGTGATTTATTGGCAGAAACTAAATATGAATCAGTCCAAGTTATGTTTTCACTAGTGTGTTTCATCTGAATTGTTGTTTTCTTTACCCTAGAATAGGCCCTTTATATTGGAATACTTTATATTTACATCGAAAACGGGCCCTCTCTTCGGAAGTCGCCATGTTTTTCACAGTCGTCCAAACCGGACAAACTAAACCTCTTTTGAGTTTTTGTAACAACTGAAGGTTACAACAGATTCTATTTCATATTTAGCAGGGGGAGGAGAGATGAGGGGTATTCAGCTGAAACATTCAACTTCACAACTAGATGTCACTAAATTCTACACACTGAACCGTTAATGTTTTTTGGGGGGGATAAATAACAAATTCTCACCACCCAAACTCTTTCTCTTCTAAAAACAAAAGATATACCTGATTACTGTCATCCCAACCTACTTCTATGGATACAGTCCTTAGTCAGATTTGGCTCATATGTGCATAAGGCTTGGAATCACAGGTGCTAGAGGAGCTCATAGCTCAAGTAATCTCATCATTGGTGTAGAATAATCATTAGTAATAATAATAATTATTAGTATTATCTCTTAGGCAATCACTAGAAATAGAAGATTCTATTCATTAATATTCAATTAATAGTTTGGTCTGTATAGCATACAGTAAGAAATGCCATCACAAAGGTGATGTCATGAAGTGTCTTGATTTGTATATTCAGTATAAACTTCAAGCGTGAATTATTTATATTATATTATATTATATTTAAGAAACATTATCATGAATATTAACTAAACAAACGCGTCAAAATATTTGCTCATTCATTTTATGTCAATCTACTAATTGATTAATCGTCTTATTATCTGGTAAGTTTAGAATGAACTGCTTCATTTGGTAAATGTGCTCATTAATCATTTTAACTCTGTGAATGAGAACAGTTAGGCAGCTTTATTTAAGCACTTCGGTGATACGTTTTGGAAACACTGTGAACTTTTCTGGGCTTAGCAAAATACCTTAGCATCTTCTTCAAATGGCAATTGCACCTTAAAGCTATGGTCAGGCTTGATGTATTGGTCATTGCTTGTCAACACGACACCTTCCTTTTTCACACTCGTCCCTGAGGCACAATGACTTGATGCAGTCTTTTCCCAAACGATAAGTGGCGCTGCTGAGAAAAAAAATCAACCACATTGCCAGAAAAAGGCAAAGTAGAAAAATAGAAAAATAAAATACAACGATTTAAGAACCAGCTTGTTTCCTTCAGGTGCACTGCTTCAGGCTTTTGAGCAATTATTTTCCTTGACGAACCAGTTTTATCCACAGTTTCCTGAAGAATGCCTCGTCTTTACCAAATGTCTTTGTTAATCTCCCTCCAAGAGCCTTCTGAAAATTTGTATGTTCCATTATTTATTACATTATTGATGGGTCCTAAAGAAGTCTGTGC
Organism: Limanda limanda; assembly: GCF_963576545.1. Classification (NCBI taxonomy): domain Eukaryota; kingdom Metazoa; phylum Chordata; class Actinopteri; order Pleuronectiformes; family Pleuronectidae; genus Limanda; species Limanda limanda. The sequence goes on from NC_083638.1 coordinate 16,149,129, forward strand.
AGACGGACCTGAAGAGTATTGCCTCCAGCTCCATCCATGTTGAGCCTGATGCACCACGCAGCAAGTCAAAAATGTTGGGAGGTGTGCGACAGCTTAAACAATGCCATAAACAAATAAATTAATTTGGGATGCGTGCCGCTGTGCATAAAGACGGGACCACTATTGATTAATTAATTGCATTTAGTGGGTTAATAGGTTACATCTTCTCTGATACATTTACCATCCCCTTAGTTTAGTAAAGATCTGTATCAAGGAGCCACATGTGCATCAAGTTCATTCTGTAAGAGAAAAGTGGGTTTGGGTGGGGGAAGAACAACAGAGCAGTGAAGGAGTGGTGGGGATGATACTGGAAGAGAAAAGATAAGAAGGAAGTGATGAAAATGGGGAAAAGTGAGAGAGGAAAAGGGGGGTGTATCCATGGAAACATGAGGACAGACTAATGGGTGAGAGGAGGATAACGGAGCGATTTAGTTTGAAACTGTTAGTTACAAAGCACTGGAACAAAATGGTCGGCCCACAGCAGTATTTAACAAAGCAGCAGAGAACTTTTGGACGGACGTTAAATTGTGTATTTTATCAAATTTCCACTCAAAGTGATTCTGTTTGATGGTTCCATGCCATCATATTTTATTGTGCTATGGCACAATATTTAATTTGTAACATAAGAGTGAAACATGCTATGAATAAAATGGTATTAAAACATCTGGTGCTGATGTTTTAATACTGTAGGGGTGCTTTGGATTGAATAAAACCAGATTCATCTTCGTCCCTTCACATCTGTATTGAGAGAATGAGCCGTTCAACAGGCCGGTGTCATGAAACTTTTTTTTCATTTTTAAGTAGAGGAGAGATAAGATGTAAGTGGGAACAGCTGCAGTTAACACACCACGTGTGTGAGAATGTAGGACTTTATTCCCAAAGGACAGCTCCTCATAAATATATTACAATGTATACTTGCCTCAAGTGCTGCAAATGATATACAATAAATCTGCAATTTGCACCTGCTGGAAGCATTAATACATATATCTTAGATATCAATTAATGTTGGTTTCAGGTCAAACTTTTTATTATAAAATCATTCATTGTACAGAAGCACCACCTCAGACTGTCTTTTCTGATTCTTCTGACTTTGTTTATACTTAACATGGGGAATATAAAAGAAAGCTTGAAAGGTTTAGGGGTCACTGAAGTGCAGGTCAATATGGTTCAACTCCTTGGCCATAGGTAAAATACTGATATGTGTATTTTTTTTGTTATTGAAAAACAGCTATACACTAATACCAATTACAACAATTATGTTACAACAAAAACACACATTAACAGCTTGCTTAAAATGTTTTGCTCTCTACTTATTTTAAATAAAATAGATAAGTAACCAAAATCTAAATTATGTAAGGAAATATATATATATAAACATAGTGAAATGTCTATGGTTTTAAAGGTTCAGTGTGAAGAATTTTGTGACATCTAGTGGTGAAGCTGCATGTTCCAGCTGAATACCCCTCACCTCACCCTCCCTGTCTAAACATGAGAGAGATCCTGTGGCAGCCTTCAGTTTAGTTTGTCCAGTTTGATCGACTGTAAAAACAACCATAACATAACTTAGAGAACCCGCTCCCCATTTAAATATAAAGTATTTAAATATAAAAGGCCCATTCTAGGTTAAAGAAAACAACAATTTGTACAATTTAGATGAAACACACCAGTGAAAACATTACTTGGATTATTAGATATTCATCTCTGCGAATAGATTACTTTCACCTAAATTTTATATACTCAACCTTTTAAATAAAAGTCAAAATCCCAAACAGTCGTTATGTATCAATGTATGAGGTAACACGATGGGGATTTAGCCTATGGCCCACTGCTGAAAGTATCGCAGTATTATTTAAATATATTTGCTGTATTATGGGTATTTGTGGCAATATTCCTGGAAAATAACAATATGTTAAGTTATGCTATTGTTAACAATTATCTGCATATGAATGCCGGACACAGAAATGTTATCATATGATGGACAATTGTTTCTGAGAACAATGCAAACGTATCATGTCCTGTTGCTACAGCTTCCCATAAAAAGCATTCCACTGGTAAAACACGAGTTGACTTTTATTATGAAATAGTCACAAGAAATGTAATGCTAAGCTCACCACTATTGGTGTGAAATATTGTGAGAATGACAGAACAACATCAGAGAAATACAACTTTGAGGGACATGCCATCTTCTTAGAACTGCAGCCTAAAGTCTGATCATAGCAGCAGCTTTGGGTTTCAGAGTTGGAGCTCTGAACTGTCTATTTAGCCTGAAAAGTTATTGCTGACGTGTTCTTTCTTCAAATAACTTTTTGTTCTCAGTACAATAGAGGACATGAGGTTGGGTCAGTCTGTGTGTGTAGTAACACTTCTTTGAGGTCAGCACGGTGTGTCAGGACCCTTTGACCTTTCAGAGTGGTCACTTTTAGTGGTGATCATGTTCTGACTTTTGCTAGTTTCATGTTGTGCTCTCGCATCCAAACCAATAATCTAGAACAACATTTCTGACCCTGTGAAGTCAGCTCTTCTTGTCTATTCCCCTGCTCTTCCTGTGACCTATGAAGGAATTAAATGATCAATGTGTCATAAATACCAATTCTTATATTATCTGTCTCCCTCCTGAGAGTTTAAATATCACTTTGATTTTAAAATGTGGGCACATATTGCAAATAATCATTAATCAATTTCTCTAGTGCGCAGCATTTTACTCTAGTCGCATGAACTTAGATGTTTTTGATACAGATACTTAAAAGTAGTTTTCAGTGTATTGGGGCACTTTTTCTCTGCCATGATACTGCAGCTTAAGTTTTATTCAGATACTGAGCAGTGGTCTGATACCAGTGCTCTCTGCGGTGTCCTGCCATATTGTTATTTGTCCCACCAGAGTTTCATGTTGAACCAATTAGTTTTTTGCACATGCATGATAAAAGAGCTACATACAGCTTCATTGTAGAGCTGTATGTAGCACTACCTGCCTTCTTCCCTCGGCAGCAATGGAAGAAATTTCATGAAGGTTGGCCATCAAAACATCCTCTCAGGCTGAGGGTCAAGCAGTTCTCCACTGACAGGCCTTCTGAGTAGATGCTCTTACCTGTCACTTGAGCAAACGGTATTCTCTTGTGTGTGTGCCCCATCACCCCACACAGCCACAAGTCTAATAATTAATATGCTGCACATACTGGTGTTTTATGAATTTTAACCATTTAGGTTATGGCAAGTTTTTTAATTAATCTACAGACAATGTTCAGTTTTTTCCCCCACGCTAATAGATTGGTTGTTGGAAAAAATCTGACCATTGTCTCTTGATTAACTAAAAATCTATGTCAATAACTGGGTTTTGCCTTCAGTGTGAAAGGGTAAAATTGGCATTTTTCCCAGGTCAAATGATTGTATTAGTCATGGGTATTTTCTTGGCCTAAGTTCCTATTGGCAGTGATGTAAACTTGACATGAATGACTTGAAAGATGGACTCTGTCGGTACATTTCCTCCCACTGAATAAACATTAAGTCATTAAAACATCCTGGATTAATTCGCTGCCATCTTGCTTAGTGATGTCATTTGGAGCCATTGTCACGCATTAGTGATCAGGGAGTGGAGTTGCAGTATTGTGGTCCTGCTAATACGCCCACCTCGCCAGTTCGATTTACACATCTCAACCCATTTTAACTGAAGAAGACACCCTAACAGACACAGACCAGGACTTATAGGACAAGGACGTTGTTGTAAAGAAGAGTCCATGGAATTCTTTAGTGTGGAGACATTTTGGTTATTCAAAGTCCGACGATAAGCAGAGTAGTGTGCACCGCAAACTGTGTCGAAAGCATTTTCCCACAAAGGCCGGTGATACCACTTATCTTTTTTACCCTCTGAAGCAGAAATGACAGAAATAGTGATTTCATTTATATCGGGATAATATCGATATTGACTGAAAAAAAGAAGCGCCCAGCTCTACAGCAGGGCCCTTTATTCAATCTTTGGGCTACACATAATACTTGTTTGTTAAGTTGGCATGGCTGGCATCGGCAGGCTTTTATTGATGCCAGTTTGCCAAAATGTAAACAAAAATAAGCTTCAACAGAACTACAACCTGTGGCCTGCGTTGTGACTGAGTGAATCCACGGGAACAGGGGCGAGAGGAGGGGCTGATGGAGGCTTGCAGCTTTCTCAGCCCCTGCAATACAGTGATATCAATCTATCTGTGATAAGATAAAGTCGACCAATATATCAGTTGCATTGTATTGTTGAGTGCCGCAGCAGATGTGAAAAGTAAAAGATGAGGGCCTCTGGCTGTGGCCACATCACAATGTACCTGAATGGAGCTGATGCTAGTTGATTATAATGGTACTGGTTGTGTGTGTGTGTGCATGTGTGTGTCTGTGTGTGTGAGGACTTGTAAAAACCCACAATACCATTCTTCTTTTCCTACTCCTTATGCTGCATCCATGTTTGTGAAACCCACAAAATAGAGCGAGATAGGGTCTGTTCTCTCTTTCTTTTTCTCCCTATTTTTTCTACCTCTTTCTGTTTTTCTCGCTCTAGCTCTCTTCCCCTCCCCCTCTCTCTGTTTCTCTTTCCTCCTCTCTCCCTTTTTCATTCTCCCTCCCTCCCTCCCTCCCTCCCTCCCTCCCTCCCTCCCTCCCTCCCTCCCTCCCTCCCTTCTTGTCTCGCTCTCTCACCCTTTTTCTGTCTGTCTGTCTCTCTCTCCCTCCCTTTTTTTTCCTGTCTCGCTCTCGGTTTCCATCATGCTTTACCCCTCCCTTTCCTCTCTCTCTTTGCCTCCCTCCCTCCCTCTCTCTTTCTTTCTCTCTTCCTCTCTCACGTTGCACACTGCCCCTCCCTCCCTCTCTCTTTCTCGCTCTCACGTTGCTCTCTGCCCCATCTCTCTCTCTCTCTCTCTCTCTCTTTCTCTCTCTCTCTCTCTCCCTCCGTGTGTCTCTCTCTCTATTTCTGCTGCTTCTCTTGCTCTCCCTTTACATCCTCCCCTCCCCCACTGCTGCCTCTCATTCTCTCTCTCTTTCTCTCTTTACTCTCTCCATTTTACTCACTCACTCACTCACTCACCCTCCCCTCCCTCCCTCACTCACTCACTCACTCACTCACTCACTCACTCACTCACTCACCCTCCCCTCCCTGTTCTCTTTATCTCCTCCCCTCCCTCCCCTTTCAATCCCTCTTTCATTCCATCCAATCATCTGTTCTCTCTCTCTTTCTCTCTCTCTCTCTCTCTCTCTTTCTCTCTCTCTCTCTCTCTCTCTCTCTCTCTCTCTCTCTTTCTCTCTCTCTCTGCCTCTCTCTCTGTGCTTCCTCTATTACGCCCCATTTTGTCCTCTGCAGTTTCCCTTTCTCTCTCTGTCTTTCCTCCATGTTCTCTCTATCCTGCTGTTTACCAAACTCCCTCTTCACATTTATGATACAAACTTTATTTAAAAAACAGTTTTTTTCAACCAGAAAAAAACAACATGTTTGAGGTAGTTTGTTTCTAACAAAAGCTGCCCAATGAACAAAAACCTTTTTCCATCTCAATTATTTCATATTTGTTTCTCATTTAACACGTCCATCTCCACAGCCGTTTACTGGCCTATATTATTCTCGTTAACCCAAATCATAATCACCGGCATCCTTTAAAAATCGGCCCCCAAGCTAGCGGTCTTTATTCCAAAATGGCGGTCGCCTGTTTGTTTATATTCAACAAGTGGCTAACTTGCTGGGCCACAGAAGGACCACAAATCGCAGTCGCCATCCTCAGGGAAATGTAAACTAGATGAACCATGTGACCTCCTCACCTCTCAGGTTCACAGACAGCATGGCCTTATGAACACCACTGTTCCGTCTGCACAGCTGGAAGCGTTTTGTCACTGGTTGAGGATTTACTGGAAGATAAATGCAAGCATTGGTTTTTGGCATGGATAAGATTTGGCAATATTTCAGTATACTTGAGTTGTGGAATTATAAAGTAGCGCTGTTTTAGGTGCTCGTGGTCAAGGATGTAAACGTCCCATTTATTTTCTAAAGAGAAAATCGAATGTGGCTTACAGCTGGAGCATCTTTACGGCTTGGATAAGTCTATGAAAACTCAAAGTCTTTTGAGTGCCAGTGACTGAGGCTCATGGGTATTGGAGTTTTGATCCACCAGGCCAAAGTACAGATTATTATTTCTTAGAAGTTAAGTCAACAATTAGAACTGCTGGGAGAGTCCTGTGTTTCTGTGTTAAATACGTTGAGGATATTGTCTGCATTTCTTTTGAGATTGGGAATACACAGAATGGGGACATACATTGGGAACCAATGACCCCACTGTAATGCCACTGAATTTGAAATCATCACAGCGAAGAAACTGGAACCAATAAATATTGGTCATTGTCGCTTCATAAATAAACTGAGCAACTTTTATAATTCTCGATTTTTTGTTTTCTGTTGACAGGACCCACAATCGAGCTATATCATGCCTGACATAAAATACTCCTGTACCACATTGTTCATCACTGGTAGTTCGCACAGGTTAAAGGCAGCCTGGTCTGTGTGAACCATGTCAGGCTCTGACATTGTCCTCAGTGTCTTTTATCCACTTACCCATCTAGAACAAGTCTGCATCGAGCTGGACAGAGTGCAGTTTACACCTGCTATCAGGACGTGTCTCACTTTGGTTGTATTTCACTTCCTGCTCCCTTTTGACTGTATCTCTGAGGAACTGTTTCTATGACAGAGATATGATGTTGTTGTTCGCACAGCTGGAACAGAGGGTTGCAGTATTTACAGTGTGTTTTGCATCAGATAAAAACTTTGTAAAAGTTACTGTTTGGGTCACCTCTCACTGTAAAATAGTCACAGGAAATTGTGTCGTTGGCGAGTGAACAGATACCAATACTATATACTATGGTTAATCAAAAATGCATCTATGAAAGTGTAAATGTTATATTTAAATAATATTTTCTGCGTTTTCAGATGGAGGATAAGTCTGAAATGTTGCAGGTAATAATAGTCCAGTCAGGAGCAGCAGCAGTTAGCAGGTAGATGCAGAGCTACAGGTGACAGGCTGTTCACCTCCAAGGGTGTGAAGTTACCACAGGTGTCTCCATATCTCCCAGAGCTGTTATCTTCATGATTGCCACTTTGAATTTGAAAGGCTTTGCTGTGCAAACATCTTGTGGTGTTTTGTGGTTGACTGAGTTATGATTGATGTGGGCTGTATAGCATAACCCCAAAGAGCATCAACTATTTGTGAAGAGTTAATATTTTTTGATGGAAACTTAGAAATCACTGCCTCTGAAAGTGGAGACAGGACAACCCCATCGCACACAAAACTGAGAAACACAAAGAAAATGAGAAAAAAAAGGTGAAATGTCATTGAATACAATTATTAAAATATGCATATGGGGTTAAACAATGATGACTTCTATGAGATAAACCAAATCCACACATCACGACTCACTAAACACTACTGATAAAAAAAGAAAAAATTATCTGATAAGAAAATTTCCCCTAAAATATTTTACTAAATTTATTATGTTATCCATATATTGTTTGAGAAGTCTACCAACTAGAGTGTGGATACCGGACCCATGCAAATCAGGGCAACATTTTGAAATTATTTCCATGTTTGGTTTGGGTTAAGTCACGTTGGCTGGGCTGTATACTTGAATTGTTAATGCTGCATGTGGCTGTATTTGGTGAAAACGGTGCTCAGGTTGGTTTCAGGCACAAGAATAAGCAATGCCTCTCGGGTTTGGGAAAAGCTAGACAATTTTTTTCTTGAGTGTTGAGTTCGGCAGAAAATTGCAACCAGAGCCAACTAATCTATTGCAACTAGTCTTATTCCTTCAGTTTCCTTGTCTGCAAATATCTTATTTTGTTAAGATCCAGAACCAACAGTTTAATTATAATCAAGCAAAACCTAATTGTGTATTTTAGTTTAGTTGAGGAGTGATTAGTTTCAGTTCTTTCATTTTCCTTTTTCTTAAAATGCTATCTGGCTAGCCAGCAGTAAAACACAGGGCTGCCAGTATATTTACGTTTCTATTAAAAACAGAGAAAAGCACAGCCTGATATTACTGCAGCTGTGCTCTGTGACATGGGAGGACATGTGATTGATTGAAAGGGAGGAAGAGTAACGTCATGGAAATGAATGTTGTGGCCGTACAGCACGGTGGAGAGAGAACACACCTTCAGCAAATCATGCATTGACTTACGCAATAGTTAATACTGCACATCAGCATCTCCAATTACAATCAGCAGTCCATTCACAAGAATCTCACTGTCCTTGGAAGTTAGAGGAAGTTTGTCATTATTTTAGAGCTGTTGGGTTAAATAATTGGTTGCAGAAAATGAATCAGCAACAATTGTTATTGTTTTTTTATTCACTTGCTGAAGCTTCAAAATATGCCATCTTGCATTACACTTCCATGACACTAATGAGGTTTTTTTTAATTAATATATTAACTTTTTGAATTCGACAATACCCTGAATTCTTAAATGACTTTTTATAAACCTGAGCAGAGCATCAATCCACACATTTCCAAATTGTTTCTGTCAAAATACATACTAGACAACATGTTAAGTATATATTTCAAATTTATAGTCTTTTTTACGTGATGTTTTCTTGAGACAAATTACCATATAAATCGATACATATCTTTATTTATGGTTGCCAATATTAAAACTCAAAATTTACAGAATAAACAATGCACGAAAATGTGTATATCTTTTTTTTTTTAAAATCAATATCAGTCGGACTCTTAATATTTTCATATGTAGGTTTACGTAGTTATTTGATTCTTCTACTTTCCTTCTGTTGTTGATTTGCAGCCTTTGTGTTGTCTCAGTTTCATAATTGGCAGGACGTGTGTGACCTTTCTGGACTCTCATGCCACCACTGGCACCGTCTCACAGCTCCACGACTATCTCATCTCTCCACGCATCCCCAATGTCGCTGGTGGTACTCTGGTCACAAGACGACTTGAAAAGAGAGGAAAGTTCTTCACTCTTGAACCTTGATGTTTCCGAGGACGTAAATCAGTGACCCTGTGTGTGTGTGTGTGTGTGTGTGAGGGATCCAAGGTGCATCATTACAAGGCGTACGATACGCTTATTCTCTCCCGTAACTCTTATTCTTCCCTTCATCCATCTTCCATTTCTTCTCCTTCTTTTACCGCATTCTGCTCCACTCTCCCCATCCCCCTCAGTCTCTCTCTCTCTCTCTCTCTCTCTCTCTCTCTCTCTCTCTCTCTCTCTCTCTCTCTCTCTCTCTCTCTCTTTCTGACTCTCCCCTCCACCCCCTCCCCTCTCCTTTCCTCCAGTATTCTTTCCTTCCAACCCCTCCTCTCTCTCTCTCTCTCTCTCTCTCTCTGTCTCTCTCTCTCTCTCTGTCTCTCTCTCTCTCTCTCTCTCTCTCTCTCCCCCCTCCATTGGCTCATCTCCTTGTCAGTTGCACTTGCATCCGAGTCAGAGCACGAAACAATCTCTCCAATACTTATTCTCTACTCATAAACCTTACTTGATAAATGAGAGGAGCAAGAGAATCAAAGGCAGAGGGAGAAAAGAAATGGAGTGAGGGAGGAAGAGATGAAAGCCAAAAACAAAGGACTCTGCAAGGGATAAACCTGAAGGAATAAACAGATAAAGGGTGAGAGACAGGCAGGCATTGGCAGAAACAAAGACAGAGATTGACAGACAAAGATGGAGGAAATGTGGGTGAGTGAGGCGAGAGGCAGCCCCGGAGGGTTCATCATTTCACACTGAGATGATGTCGATTTTATTTTTGTTGTTGCGTGTGACTTGAGGTGACTTCACTCATTTATCACCAGACTATCAAGGGGACATATATCCGCTTAAACCTGCTCACCCCACCTTTGTATGTTGGGAGACTATTTTGCTTGTTTGTTTGTGTTTGGTCTGCATTTGCGTTGGTGTGACCAGATTCACTCCTGAAAACTGTGGTGAAATAGAAGAGAGAGGGAGGGTGGGCAGTGTAAGCCCCGCCTCCCCTCCCCTCTCACGTATAAGTAGGAGGCGAACGTTGCCCGCTCGCTCACTCAACACTCACGCCGAAGAATGAGATCCTTGAAGCACCTGAAACCCCACAGCAGGAGGAGCGTGGTGAGTTCATTAGCTGTCCCTCGTAGTATGTTGAGCCGTAGTTCACTGAGGTGGAGGGCAACATGGGTTTGTTCACATTGACTCTGAAAGTCAGGTAAGGGAAGCTACTGAGAGAGATTCTTATTTTCCTTTGGGTGTTTTTAGTTTTTAAAGTTGCCGTTTGCAGATTTTTCTAATCTCTCACAAATGAAGAATTGTCTCATTAGCGCCTTCTCCATTTATCCTCCTCTGAGCTTTTGCAAACTCTACCTTTTTCCTCATTTTTCTCCCTCATGTATTTACTTTTTTTCCCCTTCTATCTTTCATTCTGTCTGGCTTTCATTTTGTCATTTTCTTTCTGCTTCTGTCTCCTGGTGTCTCACTGCCTCTCTCTCTCTCGCTCGCTCTCCCTCCCTCCCTCCCTCTCTCTCTCTCTCTCTCTCCCTCTCTCTCTCTCTCTCCCTCCCTCCCTCCCTCTCTGTTTCAACATATCTTTCTCTTTCTTCCTCTTGCTCTTGCTCCTGCTGCCTCACACTCACCCTCTCACTCTTTCACTCTCCCCTCACTCCCTTTCTCTCTCAGCCTCCCTTCTTCCCTCCTTCCCTCCTGTCTCCCCTCCCCCTTCTTCTCCTTATCTCTCCTTCGTTCTTCCTTTACCTTTTTTCGTTTTCTCTTTTTTCATTTCTCCTCTCCCCCTCCCCTCCACTAGACTCCTGCCTGGTCTAATCTCTCTCTCTCTCTCTCTCTCTCTCTCTCTCTCTCTCTCTCTCTCTCTCTTGCTCTCTCTCTCTCTCTCGCTCTCTCTCTCTCTCTCCCTCTCTCCCTCTCCTCCTCTCTTTTTCCTCTTCTCCCCCCTGTTCTCTCCCTTCTCTCCTCTGTTTGTTTCCTCTCCTGCTTTTCCATTTTTTCATTTCATAATCTTGCTCAGTTTTTTTTCCTCTTTCTCTCCTTTTGCTCCTCTCTTACTTGAACGAATGTTTGTGTGTAGATCAGTTGGCCATCTAATCCCCTGCCACACATCCACACTCTCTCTCTCACACACACACACACACTAGCCTTACATGGAGAGCTGAATCAGGATGGTGTCTCTCATGGTTACTGTGTTTCTGTCACTGCATCTAAAGATTTGCATGTGGAAAGTCGTGTTTCAGGTTGACCTCTTGTATCAGAACAAGTGTTTTGGGAACCTCAGGTTCATATCTGTTTTTTTGTGTTTTCTTCTCAGTGATGCAACACTCAGCTATATGAAACCAACACCTGTTTCTCTCTCCTTCTCCCGCTCTCTTGACAACCAGCTCAAAGAAACACAGATTGGATCACCTTTGGCGTTCTGTAGTTTGACTGTGGTCGAATTATCATCATGGCTTTTTTGCCATTATAACAATTTCAAATGGAAACCACCTGATTAAGTTATTAACGGCAATAAATGTGATGTAGTGTCCTAATCGCTGCTGTTTGTGAGATAGACCTTAAAAATTGGCTGAAACAATAAAACCCAGGATGGTGACAGAAAAAAATCTAAACTAATATTTCCCGTCAGTAAAATGAATCATGACAAAGTTAGTTTGTAGTCACATATGTAATTGTGAATGGCTTCCTTGCTGTGCTGATGCCTTGTCCATCCTCATGTGTGTCTCTTCCAGGAGGAGGCGAGCCGGCGCCTGGGTAGATGTGAGCCCAAGGTAATGGCCAGGCTGGTGGACATAGGCACACAGACAGATCCAGTAGTTGTGCTGTCCTTGGCCCAGGCCGCCGTGCTAGGTCTCATCTCCCAGAATGAAGTGTTTGGAGCTACAATTGCACCCAACGGCTTCTATACTGGCGAACCCAAAGAGTCCCCCGCGCCCCCAGTAGACGGAGTCGACTACGAGTACGCAGACCAGCTTATCGGAGCCAACGGAGATTACTTAGGAGACAACTTGGGAGAAGACGGTCAGATGCAGCCCAGCTGTAGTCAGAGGAGGTGGCATCAGGGGCCACCCCAACATCCAGATGTGAAAATGGTTGGCCCCGACCGTCACAGCCTTCAGGCCGCTGACGTGTCCTTGTCCCACGTGAAGGGGGAAGGAGTAAACTCTGGATTGTCGTCCTGTGTCCACATTCTTAACAACATGGCTCCCAGAGGTGGTTTAGTACAAGTCGATCCAGCGACCCTTCGAGGCAGCACCAAGAGCTGTGTAGAGTGTGAGCGGGAGGTAACAAATCAGCCGCCAGCCAACGCACACGTTCACCCTCCGCCCTCACAGGTGGGCCATAGAGGAGGGGAGCAGGGCCACAGAGGACTGCAGGCCCAGCGTCCCATGGTGGGCCACGGTCGAGTTGGGCGAGGGGATGAAGAAGAGGTGGAACACCAGGGGAACAACATGATGAAGCCCACACAGCAGGATGAAGCCATCAGCAGCTACTTCCAGACCAGTGAAGTGGGCAGCTATGATTCGGGAGAAATGGGAATGGGGGGCGAGTACGAAGAGAGCGGCCAGAGCATGATGTGGACAGATGGGACTGGAGGAGCGCAGCACCAGCAGCCTCCACAACCACAGCCGCCTCGTCGGCACGGCGGCCGCCGAGTAGATCGGCTCGATATCAACATCCAGATTGACGAATCTTATTGCGTAGATGTGGGAGACGGTCTTAAGCGTTGGAAGTGCCGCATGTGTGATAAATCGTACACTTCCAAATACAACTTGGTCACACACATCCTGGGCCACAATGGCATCAAACCACACGCCTGTCCTCACTGCGGGAAGCTGTTCAAGCAGCCCAGTCACCTCCAAACCCACCTGCTAACCCACCAAGGCACGCGGCCCCACAAGTGCACCGTCTGCAAGAAAGGCTTCACCCAAACCAGCCACCTGAAGCGACACATGCTCCAGCACACCGACGTCAAGCCCTACAGCTGCCGCTTCTGCCGCCGAGGATTTGCCTATCCCAGCGAATTGCGAGCACATGAAGTGAAGCATGAGCGGGGTCGCTGCCACGTGTGCTCACAGTGCGGCATGGAGTTCCCGACCTACGCCCACCTCAAGCGCCACCAGACAAGCCACCAGGGCCCCCACACCTTCCAGTGCACAGAGTGCAACAAGTCGTTTGCGTACCGTAGCCAGCTCCAGAACCACCTCCTGAAGCACCAGAGCCCAAGGCCTTACACCTGCTCCCAGTGCGGCCTGGAGTTTGTTCAACTCCACCACCTTCGTCAGCACTCACTCACTCATAAGGTACTGACACCAGACACTACTGCTCCCACCCAGACACCCTGACTGTTACATACAGGCCATGAATTAAAATATAATATTTTTTCTTGTCATGTAAAAGCAAACAATAGTGGAGAAAGAATGCAAACAGACACATGATAAAGAGGCACTATTAGATTACAACAGGCCTCACCTCAGTTCATCTCCTGTCCTTTACCCACTGAGATCTGGGTGAAGTAGACAGGTAAGAGCACTTGTCCAGGCAGGCGTCCATCCTGCCTCCTGCATCCTTTTGTATGTATGTCAGATTTTTGAGGTGGCTAAGACCCTGTTTAGACCTGGTATTAAAATATGTCCTGAGTTAATGGATCACAAGTAGTCAGTGCTAAGTGCAGGTCTGAATATATCCTTAATGTGTCTTGAGGTCTGATCAATCAGACCACATTCAGAAATGGACACAAACACAAACACTGTGACATCAGTAAACTCAGACTAGGTAAAACGTACACTGTTTGGTCTTTACAAACACAAATGATGTATGTGTTGATTGCATATGAAGCAGGAAAAAATATTTGATTGCAAATGTTCACAGGAGACATATTCAGGACACATTTTGATGCCAGGTGTGGGCAAAAGAACTTAACGCTTAGCACTTTTGATCGGATCACCCAGGACAGATGTTTATACCAGGTCTGGACAAGGCCTAACACATTTCTGAAGCCACAGTAGAAGAAACTGCAAAATCTCCCATTATAGCAAAGACTAATCAGTTCCCCCAGTCTAAAAATGTGAATAGATTAAATTGAAATGATACAAACACTATTTAATCAGCAACATACTAAGGACAGACTTTGTCCTTAGTTCTGAAGACCCTAACTTTGTAGTTCTACCAGGTCTAGATCAGGAAAGATTTGTTTGACTTCACAGTGAGCACAGTTAATCACCCATTCACTATTCACTAGAAAAGCTGCAGGATGTGTCTCCTGGGAACATCATCAAGAGAATAGAGTTTCTAGCTTTGAACAGACGTTTGTTCATGTTAACAAAACAGAACTGATCGGATGAAAGATCCTGCAAAAATGTCTTAATCCGACTGTGAGCTGAAAAACAAAAAATTTTTCACTTAGAAATGTCCATAAATTTCCTGTTTAATGAGACAAGGCATTCACATGTACTTATCTTTTATAATCCTCGTCTGAATGAGCTGTAATCGCTCAGTTTCTGCTGTCAGTTCTACACACACACATGAATGCAGTTACTCACACACAAAAACACACATGCGTCTTGGGAGGGAAAAAATCTCATGAAACAAATTTGATTTGTAAGGATTTACCTAAACTTGAATTTTAAGTCACACGTCATCACAATGTCAGAGGAGTCTATATTCTAAATGGAGTTTTTTGTTGTGGCTTGTATTTGGGCCTGCTGTCTGTCCACTGCTCCCCCTGGTGGACAACAGCAACAACATCCATCTATTGTGCAGACAGTTGGTGGACTGACATAGCATTTGTCTGCTTATACAGACGCCGTTTTTCAACCCACCACCTGTGATACATGTCTGTTTCCCTCGATTTTCCCGAATCCACTTTTTCAGTGGCACATTTTTGTCTGCAGACACTGGCTGCAGAGCGCAGCGTTTGTGATGCAGATTCATTTAGACGGGCAACCTTGGATGTTTCGAGTTGTTTGCGCCTCTGACCTGCTTCTCAGTGTTTATACATTTACTGTTGCATGTGGCTGAGAATATTATGGGAGCAGTATAAGGTCGGTACAGAGGTCTTTTGGCGTTGCACTACAGTCACCTCCTTTTGCTAAACCTAAAATGGCTGCCTTGGATTCATGGTCAAAGACATGGACATCTCACAGACGAGATTAAAGGATCTTTATGTTAAAATGTTTAACAACAGTGCTGCTGAAAGCCCAGATTTATTTTTTTTATATTTCCATGACAGGATAAAACTCCAAAGCTGTTCTGTCCATGAGAGTGAAGTTGTAAACCTCCTCTTTGTGCTGCATGTTCAGCAGGAAGATTATACCACCTATGATGTTTTCTGGGAGAAATCAAATGTTAAGTTACAACAGCATAAATGTAGTGAGTAGTTTTTATGGGCACAAGTGTTACAGCCAGCCAGGACAATCTAATCTGCTAGCATTTTCAGTTTGCAACACACCAATGGGTGTACAGATTAATGTCAGTGCATTACTTTCATAATTGGTCAAATGTATTTGTTGTTTTCAATGAGTTCTAAGCACTAGTGCAAGGGCCATTCTTATCATGCTAGGAATGTAAAAGTGACCTGCAGTGATTGAGCTGCAGCAGGTAAGTAAGTGTTTATTCAAAGTTAAGTTTAACTCAGTATGCAGAAATCCGAACTGGAGAATCAGTGGCCCCCCGTTGTCGTGAATGTGCCAATGTCGTGATCGACAAGGTATAATGTGTCCAAATCCCATCAAACTCAACACTGCACTTCCTTAGGCCCTTAATAATACACATGCTAAGCGTGAAGCCGATGAAGTGATAGTTTTTTTTTATATTTGCTCCACTTACAGTCAGACAGATAATTCTGCAATTAGTAGATAGAAGAAGATATTTATGGACTTTTAATAGTATCAGAAATATCAAAGACAATCAAATTAATTGAAAAAGGCAATTCCCACTGAATCTGAAAATATGTGTCACGTCTGTGTGTTCAGTTGTGACCGAGTTATGACTCAGAGCGTGTGTGTGCGTGCATGCACTACAGTAACTACAGGTTTCAGCAGTGACCTCCATGAGGTGTTGCAACTACTGCCCATGTTGTTAATCAGCACAAAGCGTCCAAATCATAAAAACTAATCTCAATTTGTTATAAACTATCTATAATTATGTTCAGACCTACATGAACCTCACACTGTTTTCCTGCAGTCTCACACCTCCCCTCACTGATAACCTGTGAATGAAGCAATTATTTCACTTCTCTCACACTTTTACCAAACAATGTGGCAAACGAAAATAAAAAAAACTGTGATGCTCGCTGTTATATCAGAGGAACCAACACTTTCCTTCTGTTTGGACTCCGCAGGGAATGAAAGGCCACAAGTGTGACGTGTGTTCACGAGAGTTCACCCTGTCTGCCAACCTGAAGAGGCACATGCTCATCCACAACAGCGTCCGACCCTTCCAGTGTCACGTCTGCTTCAAAAGCTTCATCCAGAAACAGACCCTCAAGACGCACATGATCGTCCACCTACCTGTCAAGCCATTCAAGTGCAAGGTGAGTGTTTGACCTTGAATTAACACCCTGGAGGCCATCTGTTTGTAAGACATGTTCCAGCAGTCATAAAAGAAATCGTCAAATTAAGCCAAAAATAAACAATTTGGATCAACCATTCTGTAAAAACTAAATTCTGCGCTCCATACCAATACGGAGTCAGAGAAATTCCGTAAATATTTAGCTCCTACTAGGATTCTGATGATGGTATATGAATTTCATCATATTATCATGTTGTTTAGCTAATGTGAAAATCGTTTAATGTTGCTCGTGGAGTCCACTATTTTTTGTGTTGGTAACACTCCTGGACACAAGGACATAAATTGTATATGTTGATTCAAGTTTTGCAATTATTTGTAAAAATGTATCCTATCAAAGCAGTTAAACCATCTTAATTACTTCTTATTGGTTTATAGCGTAGCATATACTGCACAGAAATAACTAAATTACAGGAGAGACAAGAATCGGAGTTTGTAAACTGCAATAATGGGATATGAAGAGTACAGACAGAGAAGAAGAGAAAGTGAGATGTGCCTCATGGGAAGGCCCCCAGCAGTCCAGGCCGTCTGAACCTAAACTAGGAGCTGGTTCTACAGGAGAGGAGTCAGGTATCTAAAGGATTTGACTGGTGATCTACAACTACTTTTAGAGAATCTGTGAACCACAAGCAAGTCTGTATTGCAGGAATGCATTGTTCTAATGGGGTTAAAAGGAAATATGAACTATATAAGATGTGGTTGTGGCATTTAGGGATTTGTACTGTATGCAGGAGAAGAATTTCAGAATCCCGAGAGCTAATGACCGGGCAAATATGTTGTTAATATGTTTTATTTTCTTACTTCTTGTCAGTGCACTTGTAGCAGCATTCTGAATTAGCCGGTGAAACGTTTTTGGTCTGAGTGACGGAGGAAGAAAAAGCTCTGTCTTGCTGCCTTTGCAATCTCATCTGTGTGGTGTGACCAGGCTCAGATCCAGGCTGATGTAAATCCTGGGAAATCTAAAGCTGCTGAATCTCTCAGCTCCTGCTCCATTAGTGTGGATGGGGGCGTGCTCCCCTCCCTGCGGCCTCACAATCAATCTACAATCAGCTCCTTGGTCGAACTGAGCACAGGATCTCCTGATACTCATTTCTGCTCTGTAAGCAGACTTGTGACTGTTTGTGATGCAGCTGATGATGGTGGTGTCCTCTGAGAACTTGGTGACATAGTTGAGGCTATGCAGTCTGGAGAAGAGCACAGGGCTGAACACACCCTCCAGGGGAAGTGCTGAGTGTCATTGTGGAGGAGAACGGGCAGGTAGTGCTGATCTGAACACACCCTCCAGGGGAAGTGCTGAGTGTCATTGTGGAGGAGAACGGGCAGGTAGTGCTGATCTGGGGTCTGTCTGTCAGGAAGTCCATGGTCCAGCTGCACAGAGAGGAAAATGAAGTGCAACTCGACTCAGTTTTATGAGGAGTTTGAGGGGCTGTAGTCAATGAACTCTGCATGTGAAAGATGGGAGAGGACAGGGTGCCGTGTTAATACTATCCTATCATCTGTTTGGTCTTGAGTGGACCAGGAGATTTTAATGCATTTACCTTTTTAAAGGATTTACATACGTGGCTCTTGGTGTCTGAAGTGGGCAGTTAGAGGAAACACTGGCATGGCGTGGAGGAGGAGTTCAGCTGTTGTCCGAACACAGAACATTGTGGACCTAACTTAAGTTTGCACAGTTAATGTGTACAAACTGTAATCAATTTAATAAATGGGTCATAAAGCAATTTAGTAAGGTTCAAAAGAGAAATGAGATTATCTCCTGCTTGGAGCTGCAGCTCGTAAAGGTTTAGCAATTTGAATTAAATTCACATTCTAACATTGAGAGAAAATCCCAGAGCTTAGAGTAAACTATTGTCTGGAAGGCTGATAATATCTTTACCACACTAATGCTTTACTGCATATTTTCTGAAAATGTCTGTGCTCATAAATATCACTGTTTTGATTTTTGTTTTTCAGGTATGTGGCAAGTCTTTCAACAGAATGTACAACCTGCTGGGCCACATGCACCTCCACGCTGGGAGTAAGCCTTTCAAGTGTCCTTACTGCACCAGTAAGTTCAACCTGAAGGGGAACCTCAGCAGGCACATGAAGGTCAAACATGGGATGGAGGTTTCACCAGAGGGACAAGGTGAGGACGTCTGTACATTCTGTCTTTGTCATGTTCTCTGATTTAAAAAAGATTAATTGAATATATTTGTTTATCTTTCGCAATGTTCAACCTCGCATCAAACGATTGTATTCATGCCCCTTTTCATTCTTCAGTGGTATCACCCATCAGTGTCATCAGTGACGCTCAGATCATAAACCTGCTGCTGGCCGAGTCCTGATCTGACAGCTTTGAAGCCAACATCAGATGTTTTGATGTTGGCTGTTTTATTGTTGGGCTAAGACATTCAATATTGATTTTATTTTTTTGACTAGACAAACATCAAACATGATCTCATGTATTTT
This sequence comes from Limanda limanda, assembly GCF_963576545.1. Classification (NCBI taxonomy): domain Eukaryota; kingdom Metazoa; phylum Chordata; class Actinopteri; order Pleuronectiformes; family Pleuronectidae; genus Limanda; species Limanda limanda. Next base: position 16,168,162 of record NC_083638.1, read on the forward strand.
CATGTTGACTTCAGCTGCATTTGAATTTGAATCAGATCAGTTCTGGGGTTGAGTGCTTGTGTTGCAGCGACCCTGTCAATCATATCTGATCTTATATCACACACAGTTCTCTTACTTAAATTATGTTTTTTTCTTTATTGCATGATTAATATGTAACTTTACCTTCTTCCAATGTAATTTCAGTGGCTTTAAATCTAAAAAAAATCAACCTTTATAAAACGTAAGAGGTTTTATTATCCATCAATCAGACTAGAGCTAATCCAAGCTGCTATTTGGTGAGAGGCAGGGTGACCCCGGGACAGGAAGTGCCAGTGTATTGCAGGGCCAGCATAAAGACACAAATACTCACACTCACACCCACGGGCTGCGGTCAATTTAAAGTCTTTGGACTGTGGGAGGGCGCTGGAGTACCTGGAGAAAACATTCACAGCAAACTTCACAAATGCCGATACTGGCTTGAACCAAGGACACTCTTGCTGTGAGGTGACAATGCAAACCACTGCAATGCACTGTATGATAATTTGAACTCTTTTGATTTAACACAAGAACTCTTTCCTGTCAACACTTCAGCAAGAAAACAACGTGCAACATAATTAGCCTACAACTGCAGAGCCTCTAACATCCCCTCAGGTGATGTTTTTTTTATCTTGTGCTCACAAGATATTTATAAATGATGTGTGTGTCTCTAACGACATCAGATGCTCACCTCCTCCATGATGGAGAGAACTCCGCTAATCACCTTGGAAATTCTCGCCGCTCTTGTAAGGAGAGACACAATTACCATCTGCAGGAATCATTTGCTGCAGTTACATGAAATTATTTACCAAAAGCTGATTGTCTTTTGCTAAAAAGTTCATAACTTGTGCCCATAAGATAAAAAAAAAATTGGGAATGTTAGAATTTCTTTGACGTGGTGACTCTGATTTATGTTGTATAGAGAATATTGTAGCTTTTGAAATGTACCTAACAATAAGTTTATTTTGTATTTTCCAGAAGTCCTTCCAGAAATGGAGAGCCAGGGGGAGTATGAAGGACAGAACTTCAGCTTTACTTCACCAGACAATATGGACAATGGTGGCTCCCAAAACCTCACGAAACTAACCACAGCAAACATGGAAGACATGGAGGAGTATTACAACTTCAGCAAGGATACGAGCAGCTACACTACACCCTGAGTGGTGGATGACCAGAGAACGGGATTTGTTGTTTTTTTCAAAGCAGAAGGAAATTACAGATGCTCTTGTCAAGGCTGTGGGAGACTCTGGGGAAGGGGTTTTCTTTTAGTTTTGGCCTCGATCCAGAAGAGCCAGAACTGCCAGACTCTGACGGGAGGCCGGGCAGCAGACACACTTCAGAGGAGACGTTTCAGCTCTGCAGAGCAGAGACGCTGAAACCGCTGACGCCGTGTGGAGCTCCTTTTTTGGGGATTGCTACTCTAACAAACTCTAAGACTCGAACAGTGAAATGTGTATGTTGTGTGTATGTATCAGTTATTTGAGAAGAAGAAGAAGAAGAAGAAAACAAAAAAGAAAAAAGGTTGCAGAGACATCAGTTACATTTGATGTGATAGAAATTTGTAAACCATTCGGACACTTTTTTGTCATTCACAACCAATGTATGCCCTTATATTTTTGACTGAAAATGCCAGTTGGATACATTTGCCGATATGCTCCCACCATGTTGGCTATTTACTCACTGTGTATGGAACTTTTGATACATAGTCACAACATATTCATAGGTGTGAATGCTCTTACTAAACAGATCCTAGTCATGGTTACCTGTTCCTGCCCAGCCCTCAGTTTAACACAGTTCACACAGGCCAGTATTTCAGTGTGTTTATGTTTTGTTTTTTGCACGGGACATTGTAAACTTTTTCTTAGCAGAGCACTTACTACCAAAGTTGCTTCTGTCGCATGTCTGCTGACACCAGAAATGAGCCCTCTCACAACAAGGCTGCAACATGCAGTGTGTTTACCCACAGTTTTCTCTTTCACATTGGTTTTGCTTTACATTTAATAATCAATCCTGTGTAGTGAATATACTGCTCTAGTTTTTGAATTACTGAGTGATCAATACAAAGCACTTTTTCGTTGAGATCTGTTGTTTTTCTGTGAAGCCGTCTTCAGTACAGGTGGACTCGTTTGCCTACAGGAGAAGGGTTTTGGGGAAATAAGGTTATAGAATCTTTAAAAGCCCATTACGGCAATATTATTCAAATCAAACAGATATTCTTTCTCAGTAGGTTTGTTAAACTGCAGTTTCCTTCATATGGGTATTTCAACGTTTGTCAATTAACATACGAAGTGAAGAATGAGCGTTTCGAACAGAAACTCTGCAGTCTCTTTTTTTGTTTCCTTGTTGTTTGTAGTATCAGCACTCTTAAATCCAGGACTGTTTTCACTTCACTCTCAATTCAATTAATTCAGAAAAATAGTTCCTCCCTTAAGGGAAAAAAACTGAAATAGAAATTAAAGAGAAGCAGGGGAATATTTGGAGCTCGTCCTGGTTATGTTTTTTTGAACGGTTGAATTGAAATTGGACTGACAATAGTCCTGCTCTTCATTTTTCTGTTTTGGGGAAGACAGTCAGCTCCCCCTGTCCTGCCATGCAGGTCAGCCTTGATATGCACACTTACCCAGAGGAATGGTCGACTAGTTCTTTTTTTCAGATGAGGAATATCAAACTGAGACCTCATGGAAATTGACCATCAATTATTTAATAAAGGTTCTCTAGTTTAAATGATGGAGACTGGAGTTGTGATCTGTCTCTTCTCTGTGTGTGTGTGTGTGTGTGTGTGTGTGTGTGTGTGTGTGTGTGTGTGTGTGTGTGTGTGTGTGTGTGTGTGTGTGTGTGTGTGTGTGTGTGTGTGTGTGTGTGTGTGTGTGTGTGTGTGTGTGTGTGTGTGTGTAAAATTGCCATTTTGCCAAGAAATCTAAACTTAAAAATAAAAATGAAAAAATACATGTTTTTACCATTTCTTGCAATTGTATTTAAAGCTATTGTTTCTTTTTTCTTGTATAATTACTTTTTGGACATTTTATTTTGAGTTTGCTGAACAGCATTTGAAAGACAGAGCATGAGGGAAAAGATTCTCTGGTCTGATGAGAGAAAAATGCAACTCCTTGGCGACAACTTCAAACTGTATGAAGAGCACTGGAGTAGTGCAACATGGTGGTGGCAGCTTCATACTGCAGGGATACTGGTCAGAATCACATACAGGATTAATGTGGCAAGATACAGAGGTCAATCACCTCTACAATGCAGAGTTAAGATGATGAATACCTTTGTAGAGGGTATAAGTTTCGTATATTTTTTCAAAAAATATTTTAAGTTATCACTAGGGGTTACTGATGGCAGATTGATTCAAGAAAGGAAAGCTGTCTCAATCTCTGAAGTCCAGATGCTCATGGTCCCAGGAAGATTAAGCCTCCTGACTTTGTTGATGTCCCCACTTTTCCTACAGTACCACTACATTTAGTTTTTCAGTGACGTTCTTTGGCATCTGGGTGGAGTGACACCTGGAAGAGACGTTCATGTTTTCTTCAGGATCATTTCTAACCTAGAGATCCCATAAATCGTCATCTGCTCCCAACAGGATTTTTTAAAAATACTATTGTTTATGGTTTTGAAAAATACAGGTTTTCCCACCAGCAAATATTTCAGATATTGGGATCAATTCATCTGCATTACTCATGACTGACAGTGAAAAGATTATTTTGAGAAATGAACTTAAAAGAAAAACTGCCATCTTTCATTCAGATCTTTTATTTAGCTCTTAATGTAAGCACTGAGGGCAGTGATGTGCTTGACTCTTCTTGGATACTAAGTAACAAGGTTTGCAAACCTCTGGGATTTGACATGATTGATTTGATTTCTCTGCTGATCCTCTCTCTGTCAGGTTGGATGGGAACCATCAGTGTCAGATATGTTCAGGTCAGTCCAGAGACGTTTGATTGGGCTCCAGTCAGGGTTGGGTGTGTCACTGCAGGATGTTAACAGACACTCCTGCGTCATCTCCGCCATGTGCTTTGGGTCATTGTCCTTTACATATCATCAAATACATTTTAAATATCCGAATGTATTTATTGTTCATTTGTAATCCTATTTCTCCTCCTTAAGCATATTAAGTTTACTGCAGTCAGCTAGTAGGAGGTTCACGTCTCCTCAGAAACTTAACTGTGACTTTTAGGTCTTTCTGAAGTCTTCCCCCATATATACTTTACTCTACTTTATTTATGTATTCGTTTTTAAATGGGAAAATAAAATTAACATAATTGAGTTCATCAGTTAATAGTAATCAGTGGTCTGTGTCTTGGTACAATGACCAATAGTATTTCCAGTAGAACAAGTGCATGACAGGCTGACTGGGGCGATGTCGACATCTGCTGGTGGGGGACTGTCGTTGCCTCTGAAGCAGACGGATCTTTCATAACTTCCATCAAACACTGCTTTCTGTTGTGCACTGGAGGACATGTATGATGCCCAATACATGAACCTGCAGCGCTGCACTGCTGGACAGAAGCTCTTACAAGCAAATGAAAATAACGTTTTTTTTTTAGTTAATCTAACCCTACCTGTTTCTGTCAACACAAACACACAACTCCACACACAATGCTGGTTAGTGATTGATTATCAATCACTACTGTTTGTATTCATAAGGAAAGTGCAAAACATGGAATTATACAGATAATTCAGAGACTCTGATGCATTCCATTAAATTGAAAGGCTGATATGTTCATTATAAGTTAACATTAGAACGAATAAAGATTCATACAATAAAATCATTCAATTTGTGCAATAAAAAGTGTTGGCATAGAAAAAGGCAGAGGAACGGTAAGCGAGCTATACAAATACAAAAAGGCACAAAACTTGTTTCCTTTGAAATTTGATACAAAGGTTTATACAAACGACTAAGTGGTAAAAAGAGGCTAAAAATCCACAGACGTGCTTTGTTTTAGGAAGTGTTTGTTCGTCATTTGCCCAGAGCTTTGTCCAGGTTGGTCCTTATCGCATCCAGGAAGTCTGATGTGTTGATGTAATGTTCATTCAGCTTGCAGCTGCAAAATCACAGAGCAGGGGTTTAGATCAATAATAAATATAGTGATATCAAATGTAGATGTTTGTTCTACATGAGAGAGGGTCACAGACAGTACAAAAAACACGTAGTTTGCTCGAGTGAGAGATTTGAATATGTAAACTCACTTGGCCAAGCCATGGATGCAGCCTGCAAGATCCTTGGTCATCAAACCACTTTCCACAGTTTCCACGCAGACTTTTTCTAACGTCTGGGAGAATCTGAAGAGTGACGAAGCAGAGTGACAGATCAGTGTGTTGTAAAATAATAAATACAGAGTGTGTAACATCGTGTGACTAATCAGAAAACACACTTTATCAAATCAGGGTTTCCATCCAGTTTGCCTCTGTGCTCCAGTCCCCTGGTCCAGGCGAAGACACTGGCAATAGGGTTGGTGCTGGTTGGTCTTCCCTGCAGAGCGACGGTTAATGTCAGTTACTGGAAATACAACATGTGAAGTGGCTGCATTCAGGTCTGTTGATGTCACCATGGATGGAGACAATTGTATCTCTGCCAGTTTTTTACCAGGGTTTTTTTAAATGGACTTTGTGTGTAAAATAGGTGAGTCTAAGAACCGCTCCTGACCTGGTGTTAACATCTGTCCCGAGTGAACTGAACATATATCAAAGTGATGTATCATTACTTTCATTTCTTAACATTCTGGTGTAAACATCTAATCAAACTTTGTTAAATATAGTAAGAACATGTCTTACATTATTTTACTCTTTCAACCCATCTCAACCTTGCATTTGACTAAAGCCTTTGTCCTCAAACTAATCTTAACCTTAAACCTGACACCAAAACTGAGCTCTGAATGAATCCACTGAAAAACTGGCTCGGGTCAAAGTGTGTAAACATTTCCTCATTCCCAAATCTGTTCCAACAGATGGTACAACGATGCACATGTGTACACACACAAGTAAAACTCCAGTCAGAGCGACCTGATGAGGCTTACCCTCTGGTGTTCACGGTAGTGCCTGGTGACGGTGCCGTGTGCAGCCTCGGCCTCGATGGTCTTACCGTCAGGACAGACGAGCACTGATGCCATGAGACCCAGAGACCCGAAGCCTGACACCACACACAACAAACATGCTATTAGGAGGGGCATCCACTCACTAAAACAGGACATGTGATGTAGATTTAATATTAATAATCTGACATTAACATAACAGCACCTACCCTGAGCCAGAATGTCGGACTGCACGTCTCCGTCGTAATTCTTACAGGCCCAAACAAAGCCTCCGGACGACTTCAGGACCTGAGCCACCATGTCATCGATGAGGCGGTGCTCGTACCAGATCTTCAGCTTGTCAAACTCGGGCTTATAATTCCTGAAGGACACGGAACAATAAAACACTTGAGAGAGGCCGTTAAATTCAGTGGTTGTTAAAAGACCTATTCTAATAAAACTAGAGACAGGGCACTGTTTGCTTTGGCTTTTTCACAAAACACTGTTACCAGCCTGATGAATAAAGTTCTCTTTGAGTGATTTGATAAAGTTTTCAAGTTCAGCTGGTTGGTTGATGTCTTACCTCTCAAAGATGTCCTGGAAGATGTCCTTGAATCGGCCGTCGTAGGCCTTCAGGATGGTGTTTTTGGTGCTCAGGTACAGAGGCCACCTCTTCTGGATGGCATACTGGAAGCAGCTGTGAGCGAATCCAGTGATGGACTGAGAAACAGGTCCAGAAAAAAAATCACTTCACAGAACATTAAAAATAAACTTCTCAAATACCTGTTTTACACAAATTGTCATGAAGCTAAAAGCTAGCGTCAGTTAAATGAAATGGAATGAAAGAGGTACTGCTAACTTAAATGTGTCATATGACTGATGTTTGATGAAGAACATTAATGCTGGTTTTAAACATTACATTTAATATCAAATAGATTTTTTAGAAAATTCAGCCCCCCACCACTCATTATCAAATCTATAATGAAATCCCAAAACCATCACGTCATCTACCAATCAGAGACGTCCCCCAACCTCTCCTGCCCCTTGGCTGGTTCCCACACATCTTTTAAACAGCTGGCTGTGAAGTTACACATTAATTGTCTATGAAACTCGTTCTTACCTCATCAGTGTTGTACATTCCCATCCCACAGCCCCCGGCGGGAAAGTCGTACACCTCCCACTCCCTCGGCTTGCTTCCATCAGCCGGAGCAAACACCATCTTGAACTTTCCTGGCTCCTCAACAACGAAGTCTGTGGCTCTGTACTGAGAAATTCAAAATCACACCCAGTCTGTGAGATGGTTCGATTGACAGTTTCAATGCCTGGTCTGAAAGAAATGAAATCACATTTGCATTTTTTCTTTCTTTATATTACCTGATCACCAAAAGCATGTCTGCCGATCGTTATGGGCAGCGTCCAACCAGGAACAAGACGGGGAATATTTCGACAGAGGATTGGTTCACGGAAAACTGTGCCACCCAAGATGTTCCTGATGGTTCCATTTGGACTCTTCCACATCTTCTTGAGCTTAAACTCTGAAAAGATATAAATAAAAGCTTAGCCCCAAGCATTTCTGCTGGTTAAAAAAGAAGTGTGTCGTCATGCCAAACATCTAAAAAAGGCTAGAAACTGTCTGATAAGCACAGAGTGTCACTCACCCTCCACCCTGGCCTCATCGGGAGTGATGGTGGCACACTTGATGGCCACGTTGTATTTCTGAGTTGCCAGAGCAGAGTCTATGGTGACCTGGTCATCGGTCTGGTCTCGGTAGGGCAGACCCAGGTCAAAGTACTTCAGCTCCACATCCACATTTGGCAGGATGAGCTGTAAAGCACAAGATTCTGATGTGTTATTTGTCTAAGGACAACACACAAACGCCCACGCACATGCACACACACCTGCAGAGGATAAAATATCTTGTTGTTGTGATCCTGTTTCTCTTTAGGTATTTTCTTCATTCTGGCAGCTAGCAACACGTTTTCTATGTGGAGCATGTTTGTTTCGAAATTTGTGCTGTAACTTCTATTATTGACATCTGTAATTTTTGATATTATATCAAAATGATTGGGATCCAATGCGAGTGCAGCCTCAACTGTCTTCAAACCTACTTGCGTTACAAAGCTGACTCATCAGTCATGCAGCTGCAGACTTCATTTAAGCTTTAAAACACTTTGATCTGTTAATGTTTGACTCTGTGTGTGTGGCAGAATGTTGAGTTTAGGAGATCTTTGCCTCTAAAGTCAAGGGTTTTACAGCTTGTAGAGATTTCATCTTAGTGAACAACACATCTGTCACCACTGGTTCTGAGTTCAATTCCCCCCCTTTGGACGCTGCCTCCAGCTTTGGCAAGACAGTGAGGCTTTGTGGTGTTGGTGCTTCGTGCCAACTCACTGCTGAGGTCTGCCTGTTTTCAGGTAAGAAGTCAAATACATTCCCAATTCAAATTGACCAATGGACGGCCGAGATATCACCCTACATGTAATGTGTTTATCCTACGTTGTGTGAAGGAGCTCCACTTCCACTCTGCTGCTGTAAGTTGAGCACTATTCAGAGATTACAGCAATATTTTGTAATTAACAGTTGAAGTCTAATGACACAAATATATTTAGTGACGTATAAGTGAAAATAATTCTGTAACATTTTTTTCCAATTTAGTTCTATAGTGGGAACTCTCAAATGGCCAATTGTTTAGAGATGCACCTAAATGTATATCTACTAAAACCTACATGCTCATCAGGGCTCATATCATCATGATCCATTTGTCAAGTTATAACCGCTAACTGCCGAGCAGCTGTAAACAGAAGTGACTCTGAAGCCCAGAAGCTTCCTCGTGATCTACGGCTTTCTACCTTCTCTTTGATGAACTCCCATATGATGCGAGTCATCTCGTCTCCGTCCATCTCAACCACCGGCTGCGCCACCTTGATGCGCTTTGTTGCATCTGAAAAAATTCAGTCGTAGTAACTTACACAGTTTACAGCAGCAGAGGTGGACGATACAGAGATCATCTGTCACAGTTTATCTACTTCATATACATGTACTAGGTACTATTCTAAACACCCATGGACATGTTACAATACATCACAGACAGGAATGATTCAAGTAGACATATGTTATTAGTCATAATACAGAGCTACCAACTTCATATTCTAGTACAGTGGATATCCTTGCTTAAGGAGATTATACTTGCCAACACTTTACCTGTTTTTAAATCATTGCTTGAAACATATTAAGAATTAAACCCTTTTCATGAACGTATTTTAACTGGTTTTAGCAGATAAAGTTTGTTTTGAATATTCTTTTGTTATTTTTTGTTGTTGTCTTGTTTCTCCTGTGTTGTTTTATTCCCATATGTTTTGTGAGGTACTTTAGGTAAGTGCTACTGAAATTAACTTGTATTATTATTAATATTATTATTATCATTTAGTAGAAGTAAATATGTTACACACTATATGAATGAACAGTTACACTTGGTTCTGATGTGAAACAGTGTCAGTTTAACACAAACACAGTTCAGTGCTGACACAGACTGTCTGTCACACACTGACCTTTGTCTTATATGAACGCTGTGATACCAGTTATTACAGTCACACCTTTTACTGTACCGACAACACGGGGACACCCAGACAGATCCTGATACTGATACTATTATAACTTCACTGGGTAACTTTGTGAAGTAAAACATGTAATAAGTCACTGATGTAGAATAACTTATTACATGTTAATAACTTTGTGGTAATAACAGTAACTTACATCCTCTTTCACACCTTCTATCTACCCTCTCTCTTTCTAAGCTGCTGTGGCTGAGTTGGATCTGACTTACAGTTCCTGCGCTGCGGTCTGTGGAGGCGGGCTGCGGCCGGTGACACCGCCGCGGGGTTCAGGGCCAGTCCGGCGGTCAGAGCCTTCAGGAAACCCGCCATGTTCACCGGGGCTGGTTCGTCTATGAATGAAGCCGTGGACCGACCGGTTACCTGGTGACGCAGCACCCACTCACCAATTGACGAGTCACACGTCAGCACCGGAACCAGGCAGGCTTCCCACTGATTGGTCAGCAAAGCCGGTTCCGGGCCAATGATCGGGAAGTTAAGGTGAGTTCAGTTTCACTTTAACATTTGGATTCTTCCTGATTCTCTCACATTGTCTGCTCCACTATTTCACTATATGATAATATAAAATAATATAATGATTACAACTTCATTTCCCCTTTAGTGCTTTACATAGAATATATAGATGAAAATAAAAACATGTTAGACGGTAATACATAATAACAATGTGAGAAATTAAGAGGGCAGGAGTGCGAGAAATATTTCTTTAAAAGATATTCACTGAATCGGCTTCTTGAGGGGGTAGAGTGTTCGTTCTCCAACAAGAAGGTTGGCGGTTCAATCCCCAGTCTTCCCCATCTGCATGCTGAAGTGTCCTTGGCAAGATACTGAATCCCTACATTTTGCAGGATTTCTACCACCTATTCATTGCACAATGTCTTACACTATGTCAATTTAAATAAATAAATTTAAAAATTAAATTAAATTAAATGAATCCTGCACAGTCCGCTTCTGCGCAGAAGGTAAATAAAAAACAACAATTAAATTAAATTATAAAAAAATGTATAAATGAAAAACAAAACAAAAATAAATGAAAATAAATTAAAAGTAAATTTTCACAAAGTTTTTCTGCAAATTTTGGTAAGAATTTGAGCATGTAAAAGCCCTCAAAAAGCCAATTCATTTTCCTGTAATCCTTACAATTTCAATAGGGCCTCACTGCTGTCAGTGCCTGCCAGTGCTCGGGCCCTAATTATATAAATAAATAAATAGTTATGTTCTTCTTAAAGGTAATTCATTGATGTTTTAAGGCTCATCAAATTCTCTCCCCTGCATTATTTGTGGCTCAAAATGCGATAAAGACAAATATAACTAGCTTGATATTATTATTCCCTAGGTGAAAAATGTAAAGTCTAACTAAACAAATAATTTTGATTTCAAAGGTTAAACTGCTAGAACAAGATGTCTTCTATATTTAGTTGATGAAGTCCATTCTCAATGTACATATGTGAATGTTGCTTATTGGACACCTGACTGTCTTTCATAACTGTACCTTCATGCAATTTCCTGATTTCTAAGAGGAACACAGATGAACGTGAACAGACTTATTGCACCAAACTCTGACATACACCAATCTGACCACAGTAGGTCAAGCACCCAAAACATTTTTGAGTGAAGGTAGGGGCTTTGAAATTCCCAACTGATAAACTAAACATGAGTACATTCAATAATAGCTTCACTTATTTGTATGTTGATGTTTAAATTTGACTTTTGTTCTCATTGAAAACAATTAAAACACATGTTTGGGAGCGTTTATCAAGGTTGCAGATACTTGTTTTAATCGGCATTACTGCACTTGCTCTAAATATTCGTATTGGATGTATACTTTACATGCAACCTGTTTTATGTTCTTTTTCTACATGTATCACTTTAGTTCTTTATATGGGAAAATATGTTGATATCAAGGCCTGACAATAGTGCTGTAATATGTAATTAATCTAAGAGGGCGGAAATCAACCAAGGCCAAGGAAAGTTAATAATGTTGTAATGTTTTCTTATTGAAATATTTTTAAACTAAAAGTGAAAGGATATTGCAGGAATTACAACAAATGTAGAAAATCTAAATCATAATCTGCCAATGTTAAGAATTTCTTTAAACAGTTCAAATCTTATAACTTCCTATCAAATTTGATTAAAATCGTTTTGACATGTTCTGAATACACCAATCAGACAATACACAAATGGGGACTGCAAACTTTATATTTTTGGTTGTGGAAGTATCACTTCAAAATGATGAGACCAATTCAATCAGTAACTACAGGGTGGAACATATGCTAACAGACAAATTAAAGCAGTAAACTTTCAAGTACGAAAAAACCCCAGCGCAGTTGACTTCTTAAGGCACTTTGTCAGAGACAGACCAGGATGTGAGGGAGATAGAGCTCCTACAATGTAACAACAGATAAATTAATAATAGACAAAACACAGACAATAAAACAAATAAAACTAACATTCCAAAAACATACAACAATTCTTTGGTCTCTAACAATGTTCCACAGCTTTCTAATTGATGGGCATCAGAATGGAAATCCTGGTTACTAACTTTTCCTCTAAATCAAAACACACTACTCCTGTAAAATAGAGTAAGAAAATCTGTGCAAGGTTGAAGGATGTCAGCCTCATTTCAAACACAAGTGTTTCTTTTTAACACAACCATTTCGGAACTAAACAACATGGACATGAGGAAGGCACAATTCACGATTTTGAAACTGGGTAAACAGTCAGAAACAGGTAAACTCCTTGAAGTATCCCTTTAACAAAGGGTTCGCTGATACTACAAGGAGATGTGTGCAAATTCCCAGATGCACTTCTGCATTCACACTGCAGAGTTTACAGGATGACAGATTCTAAGTGGCGGCAGAGCCTTTCTTCTCAACGAAGAAGCTCTTCAGCAACATGACTTGACCGACGCCGATGACGAACAGCAGGACGGTTTCTCCGATGGACCAGTAGTTCACCCGCTCCAGCAGGTACTCTGCTCTGGTGCGGTCATGCGCCTCTCTCAGCCGGTACCACGTCTGTGAGTCAGCCACCACCTTGAGGACCTCATGGATGGAGACGCAAGACGACTCCATCTGAAAGTCCAAATGCCAACACAGATTAATCGAGAGCGTGGAAATGACCTGGGTCACACACGTATGCAAACACTGATCTATATTCTCAAAGCTTCTCCTCAACAGCTGCTATGTAGTCGTTAGATTTGGTTATTATGTGACTTAAGAAACATAAATATTCAAAAGTCCAGTGAGTAAGATTTCAGTGAAAGGGATCTATTGGCAGAAATTTTATATAAAATAATCCCAGCGATGTTTTCACAAGTGTTTGATCCTCTATATCATCTAAGTTGTACTAATTGTTGTTTTCTTTACCCTAGAATGGACCCTTTGTATTTAAATACTTAATATTTACATCTGGTGGGGTCCTCTCTACGGAGACCAGCATGTTTTTACTGGACAAACAAATCTTTTGCGTTTTTATGACAACTGAAGTTACCACAGGTTCTCTTTCACATTTGGAAGGGGAGTGGCAGGGGAGGGGTATTCAGCTGCAACATGCAACTTCACCACTAGATGTCCCTAAATTCTACACACTGAAACTTTAAGTCATTTCTCCCTACTCACACACTGCAGCAGTAAAGAGCCAGTCATAGTCTGGTCCTCTGACTATTCCCACTGCAGCAAACCGACACAGTTTGAACACCATGTCCCTGTGTAATCCAGGCTCCTCAGACATACCTGGGTCATCGCTGAGTTCCTGTTCATGTTCGGAATGAGAGGCTCCTCTTCTCCGTGGCGGAAATCCAGGTACACCGTCTTGTAGGTGAAAGAGGAGAACTCATTGCTGAAGCAGACCTTGTAGACCCCCTTCATGGCCGTGGTGTGAGAGAAGCTGTCATACTGCTTCTTCTTTTCATTGTACAACACGTTGTTCAGAGGGTCGGTGACGAAGCAGTCCACATCATAGTTTCCCCCTGCAATGACCTCAAAGAAGAGAAGGGCACAAAACACACATTAGAAACACACGCATGTATGACAGGTCATATGCATGGAAAGATAGTGTTGCTTTGAAGTAACATGTGGAGGACTGAAGCTGGCTGTGCAACAGACCAGTCGGGTAAGTGTGGGTAGAATAGAATAGAAATGTTACAATATGTAAAAAGTAACAAGATTGTATACATAGTGAAGCTGTAAAATAGTGCATGGTGATACAATATTAAATAGTCAAAGAGATTAAACAGTATTGCACATTAAAATTATCAGGTGAATACGGTTTTCAAGTAAGAAAACCATTACATAAAAATATAGCTTTAGTTGAATTGTGGTAAATTAAGCTGCAGGTAAATTAACTAATGTCATAAATCGGTACATCACTTAAAGCAGATGCATTTTGAAAGCATGTAAAACACTAGAACTATAGATGTTCTTCATTTACAAGAACAGGAAACAACACACACATGACAGGAGGATTACAACTAGGAGGATTACAACTCTGTTGGGGGGGGGGGGGGGGGGGGGGGCAGCCTTATCTCTCTCTCTCACGGTAACTCACCTGGAAGTCTATGTCAAACTTCACGTCTTTCTCCAGCTCTTCGTAGAAACACTGCTTGTCGTTGTCCGGCAGCTCAAACGTCAGCTCGGTGCCGAACACCAGGAACACATGGAGCAGAACACAGCTCAGAGCCAGGGTCAGCATGGTGACAGCACCGGGCAGAGAGCGCACAGCAGCGGGGAGAGAAGAGAGCAGAGCACCGGGGCCAGACAGCTAAGAGCCGGGGACAGGACACACAGAACCGGGGTCAGAACACACAGAACCGATGAAAGAGAGCTGTCAGAGCCGCGGACAGAACATACAGAGCCGGGGACAGAGAGCAGACAGAGCCGGGGGCGGGGAGGACTCAGAGCCGGGGACAGGACACACAGAGCCGGGGAAAGAGAGTACACAGAGCCGGGGAAAGAGAGTACACAGAGCCGGGGACACTGAGTACACAGAACCGGGGACCGAACACACAGAGCCGGGGACAGGACACACAGACCCGGGGACCGAACACACAGAGCCGGGGACAGGACACAGAGAGCCGGGGACACTGAGTACACAGAGCCGGGGCTAGAAAGCACAGAGCCGGGGAAAGAGAGCACAGAGTCGGGGACAGAGAGCTCTCGGGACCGGGGATACTCACCCAGCTCCACTGGTTTTTTTTCTCTGACGTGGCAAGAGCTCGAAACACTTCCGGTGCAGGTTTGTTTACTTTAGAAATCGTCGAACATTTTGCGGCTGTTACCAAAAGAAAAGAGGAAACACTTTAATATGAGAGAAAAATACTTTAAAACCAATGAAAGCCACGAATAAACGACATATTACCGTAATACTTCTACATTTTGGTCAAAACCAACCTCAGTGGGTCTAAACCTTTTTATATCCAGGATCTAAACCTGTCTAATCACTGGCTGCCAATCAAACAGCATGATACTACGGCCCTCCGAGGTATTGCACTTTAAAGCACTTTCGGATTGGCTTCACTTTTCAGACCCGGATGCTACCTTGCTTTTTTTTTTTTTTTTATCTACAATCTATGTTTCACACTTTAATATTTTTAAGTTTGTCACTAATAAGGTGAAACAAGTCCAAGCAAAACATAATTAAAATGGCCACCTATATGTTATGTATTTTTAAGTGTTCAGATAATGTGAAAAGTCCTATTTATTGTAATGTTTTATTGTATCCGTTGCTGTACATTTGTTATTGATGCACTGATATGTTCAAAGAATTGTTATGTCATGACTGGAATTTAAGTACTAAAGGGAATTTTAATTAGATAGATCAAATGAATGGTTTAAAATATATAGCCTAGTAGAAATTACAAGTAGCCGAGATTTAAATTATAAACAAGTAGCTGCCTCTCATCTGCACACAAAAGATAAATGTGCAGGTTTTAGTTAAACCTTTTTTTAACAATCATAGACTTTCATAGACTTTGAGTTTAAGCCTGTGTTGGTTTGCAGAGAGACTAACAGTGAGGCAGAATAATAACTGTGATCAAATTAAAGAGATGACGTGAGGCATTTAGTTGAAACTGCTGCCTCCTGCTGTTCATATTCAGTATCTGCAACGCTTATTCCTCCATCGTAGTAATACTAATACAGGTTCCATCTGAAAATAAGACATTTAACCTTTATAAAACAGTGTCATAAATCATCAGACATTTAATTTGTGTCTTCATAAAAGCTTTAAGATGCCTATTAAATGCTGCTGAGTTATGACTCTGCACAAGGTGGCATGATTCTGCTCTTGTCCGAAACGTTTGTGGACACAAAGTTTTTTGTTTGGATTTGTGTTTCTGTTGTTTGGACCAAAGGTGGTTTTTTAATTCATGGTAGTATTCATAGACTGTGGATCTGGGCTTTTTCTTATTCAGGGGCCATAAAAGAGCCACAATTTACACAGAGGGGGCATTCATATGTTCAATAACCGTGCACCATTCCAGATTCAGTAAGGTCTACACGTAAGCTTTTCCTTGTTTACTGTTAGCTCTATAGCTTTGAGAAAAGCCATTTATTGTTATTACGTTAGTAATTGACAATTTTTTAAGGGCGCCCCTCTTGCCCATCACCTGGATCTGCTCCTTACCCCGATCTTCTTTTTTCCATTGGTTTGGGATTGTGTCTCAACTATGTATCTTTGAGTTTATTACTTAATCTTTTACTTTATACTTAACTGTGTTTCCCATTTCAGAACATGTTCCTTCCATTCTTTGTCTGCATTGCTTCACCCACATTTGTCTTCACCTTTGTATTTATATTTATATTGTTTGAATTGTCCTTGAGTGTTCTAGAAATCTTCCTGGTGTTAACTTCCTCTGTGTGCTTGAACCACTTTAATATATCGAACTCACCTTTCGTCTTGTTTATGTCAACCGATGTCGCAACCTGTAAGTAATTTGGGCCATTAAGCCTAAATGAGATGAAGCCTTCATGTAGGAGGAGATCGTCACCCATTGGTCTCAAAGGAAACCGCTCCCTCCAACCTCCTAGTCATTTACCCACACTTCCTTATCTAATGTCTCCTTCATTCACTCCTCAACCGCAGCCGAGCAAAGGTGGTTGAAGAATGGCGGTGGAGTCTGTCATGTGACTTGGTTCCTGCTGCGCATTTAACCCAGAGGTGTTACATCAGCAGTGGTGTAATGACACCAAGTATCAACATTTAATCTCTACCCAACTGTATGAACGTACACTCACTTTTATAAATTAGCTTTCAAAGGGAAATATTGTACTAAGCTCCAAAAATACAAAACATAGTCAAGATGAATCTGTGGTTTACAACCTTTCTATCTTATAAAACGTTATCACTTTTAGATTTGCCAAAGAGAATATTCCCTTCTTAGTGTGTAGTGACATCATGGACGTCTCAACACTACTGTGCATAAAATTCAACTGTAAAAAAAGTACAATTACAGCTGCCTTTGTCAGAAGCTCCTCGTCGGTTTGTCGGTTAGTGAACCTTTTGTGTCTATTTGCTGAATTTTGTAACTGCCTGCCTGTTTACCTGCCCGCCAGCTTGTCCACTCATCTACATGTTAGCCTGTTTATGTATCATTAGACTATCTTCACTGAATGAGCCTGCGTTTGTGTTTGCATTTGTTTCCAGCAGGGGGACAATACACCTGTAGGGTATCTTACCTGTAGGGACGACAAAGTGAAGACACAACCCTGCTTGAAGTTGTACACATTAGCCAGTTTGTACAATACATATATAAAGACTCAACAGCTTCTAAGTTGTGTTGAGTCAGCACAAAGGGCGACTAAGGATTGGAATTGGCAATATATAAATATATAATATCTTTGCAAAAATTATATTGGCATAATAGTGAGTGGAAAACTGGGCCTGATTACCCAGGGTTCCATTTGGCGAGATCCATTAAAAAACCTGAATTGTGTGCGTGGATATGCAGTAGTCCACGACACAGTGTTTGTTTTTGGTTGTGTTGGCTGAAAGTTGTTTTTGCGTTTGCTTATATAATTGGTTGTGTTGTTTGTTTTTCCATCTCGACTTGTTTTAAATCGGTTTGTTTTGTTTACGAGGACGTGTAAGACTAAGCAGATACGGCCAACCAATGACAGCCTATTTGCCAACAGTTTTTGTTTTAACCAACTACTTCCAATATTTGCTTTAAGCTAAGTTAACCACTTGCTGCTTTGAGCTATGTATTTATGTGCAGATGTTGACACGAAGCAGGAAAGGGAAAACGAATGTGAATCAAAAAGGAATACCTTCAAAAAATCAAGTAAAGTCACCTAATAACATTAATATAAACCTAATAAAAACAATAATTAAAACCAGAATTATTCAACCATGGAAAGTACCAACTATAAAATACAATTTCAGAAATTTCTAGGACTGCAATGCAGCACTGGGCGGGCCGAGCACAATACAATTTCAATAGGGCCTCACCTGTCAGTGCCAGTCAGTGCTCGGGCCCTAAAAATAGAGCTAAAGTACTGGAGTAACTGTAGTTTCAAATACTCTCAGGCAAATTCGGTTTTATAATGATAATAAAATAACAATAATAATTGTTATTATCATTATTGCTGTTATTAATATAATAAAACCCCACCAAATGAACCAGTGTATGTGTGATTTATTTGTTTTATCTGTGATCACTCAGCCAATGAGGCTCCCTGCCAGCAGAGAATCACAGTAGATGAGTCATTGAGATGCTTCGTATTGACCTGGATGTTTGTTTTTTTTACCAGGCTCCTGTATAGTCTCCTCTGTTGTTCTTGGGACTGCAAAACATTATCAAACCTGTGTCAGAGAACCTGACATTGACTCACGATACCAAAATACATTTTCACTGTCTGTAGAAGCAAAAAAACATCAGCAGAGCAGCCATTATGTGCCGTTTCTTATGTCAGTTGCTATGACAACAACGCCGATAAACAAGAGCTTTATTCTGAAAGTCCCCCCGGTGCTTGCGTCACTTCCCCTCTGTTGTGATGTAAAGTAGTCAACGAGAGAAACGCCAGGTCACAGTGAACCGGTTTCAGAGAAAGTTTCCTGTGTGCAGTGAAGCTGGTTGTCACTGACAGGCTGAAGCATGCAGAACTACCGAGAGGCCGTGGAGGACTTTGTGGACATCCACAAGTTCGGTCTCACGGTCGCTGTCATCGCAGGTAAGAGGAATGATTCATTTTAAGAGTGTGTGTGTACTGTGTGAGGGGGCAGTGTATGTTTACACGTTTCCATAGATGTCACTGGTTGATAAGTAAACTCTTTCTGCTGAGAATGTTCACTTGGTGGATACAAACTAACCAGAACACCACACAGGACCTCTACACCCAGGGTGCAGGAAGTAGGCCAACCGGATCATTAAAGACCCCTATCACCCCAGCCAGTGACTGTCCTGCCTGCTGCCATATGGCCGAGCATCGCTAGAAGAGAGCATGTGACTCAAGCGTTCCATTGCCAGCGACTGATAAATGTAATTGGTGTCCACATGTCCATAAACTCTCAGACTGTGTTTGATTAAAGTGAAATGAGTTCTGTTTTGACAGAGGACCTCAATACGGTTGTCACATCTGTTTATGGAAAGGAAGAAGGGAAGTTTGTAAGGAAATGTAACTTTTTGACCACAATATGATCATGTTAATTCCCCCGTTTTCAAAGTTGGATTGCATCAATTGCCACGGCAAGTTTCACGTGGGAAAAGTTTCAAATGAACCACAATGAGAGATGTTACAGTATTGTCAACAGTGTCATTAACATCTGTTTTCTTCCAGCTGCTGGCGCACTGACCTTCCGTAGATGGATGGGGGGCAGGGTTTGCCGTAGCAAGGTCAGGCTGGATGGGAAAACAGTCCTGATCACAGGAGCCAACACTGGCATTGGGAAGGAGACGGCCCTGGACATGGCCCAGAGAGGTGAGACCTTCAGATGTGTTTATTCACTGTCTCAATGTTCTCTTTTTGTGCAAGATTTTGTCATTGACCTTAAAGTGACACTGACATTTTCAACAGCTGACTGATATCACGACCAATGCTTCAACACTAGCTCCACTATTACTAATTAAATCTTAGCATGCACACTGTGATTTTTATTTCTCGTGAAGGGGCCAGAGTGATCCTCGCCTGCAGGGACATGACCCGAGCCCATATCGCCGCCGACGAGATCCGTCAGAAAAGTGGCAACGGCAATGTGGTGGTAAAGAAACTGGACCTGAGCTCGCTGCAGTCTGTCAGAGACCTGGCCAGAGACATCGGGGAGAGCGAGGAACACTTGGACATCCTCATCAACAACGCAGGTATTTTCCATCTGTCACGGCAGGATCAATGTCAAAGTAAAGATGAACAACATGCAGAAATGCGGATGAGATATTCCTTACGCCCCTCAGGGCACTTTTATTCATCAAGCACCTGTTATACACAGAGCTAGATTCAAAGTGCTGAGGGGTGAAGAGCACAGATTAAATCTTTACATTTGATCTTTAGATATATAGATAGATAGATTACTTTATTCATCCCCGAAGGGAAATTAAGTCGTCATAGCAGCCGGTATATTTGAATACAATAAAATACAATACAATAGAATAAAATAAAAAATATTGAGGTAGAAAGAATAAAAACAGAAACACAAGATAAATAGGTAGATAAGGTGCAGTGGCAAGATGATGGTAATAGTACTGATGATATGATGGTAATGTTATTGTTAGACAGTATATAAAAATAGTACAGTATATATAGTATATAATATAACATAATATATATTTCTATATGATAGTAATTATACCAATATAATAGCAGTTATAGTAATAATGGCAGCAACAGTATATATAATAATAATAGTAACTATAATAATAATAATAATAAAATGTACACATTTATAAATATGTGTATATAGACTTATATACACAAAGAATGTACAGAGAGTATGATTATAATATGATATGATAAGAGAATTTCCACAAATGTATTGTCCGAAATGAGTCTGTGAGAGACATATCAGTATCAGCGTTTGTACACATGAATACTTTTATTTTACGGAGTAAACAATGCAGATGATCACTTTGGCTGTTGGAAGTTGTGTAATCACATAGTTTGTCCATAATGAATTGTACATTTTATCATAAACGTTTTGTTTAACAGGTGTTTACAATGATCAATGCAATGTTTGCGATGCAGAGCAGAAGTGCATTAATCTAAACATCTTTCTTAATAAATTGGTTAGTGTCTTATTCCAATTTCTTTATGTATTGCTTGTGTTTGTGTTGTCTTTTTTATTCATAATCACTTTGTGTGTGAGAGTGTGTTTATTTGTTTTATCCTGCATGTGTTTTTGTTTTCTCTGAGGTATCATGATGTGTCCACAATGGAAGACCGAGGACGGCTTTGAAATGCAGTTTGGTGTCAACCACCTGGGTCATTTCCTCCTCACCAACAGTCTCCTCGACCTGCTGAAGAAGTCGACTCCAAGTCGTGTTGTCATCGTCTCCAGCATGGCACACGAGAGAGGTGAAGGCCCTATATTTATAGCCGGATAACATAATTGTTAAAATGCATCTGTAATGTTTTACTCTTGACAGATAGAACTCCCGTGGTTGTGTCTGATTTTCAAAGTCTAAATTGTACATTGGTTTGTTTCTCGCAGGTCGGATACACTTTGATGACATTAACCTGGATAAAGACTATGACCCTAGGAGGAGCTATGGCCAAAGTAAACTGGCCAATGTGCTCTTTGGCAAAGAGCTGGCTGCAAGACTGCAAGGTAGTGTATGATGCACACTACGTCCTGAAAATAAAGTGTGGTTATAATGCAGGTTATTATCAACCAGATGATTTTAAGGAAGATTAAAGGAATCGAGAAGGAAAATCACAAATCCACATCGTCCCTCTTAAAGTTTCATGTATTGTAACTAACACGTGATCTGGTGGATCCCTCTCATCAGGCACCGGCGTGACAGTGTACAGCCTTCACCCTGGGGTCATCCGCACAGAGCTAGGCCGCCACATTTTCCCCACCTTATCACTGTTGCTGAGGATCATAGCAAAGCCACTTTTTCTGCTGCTCAAAACTCCCTGGGAAGGAGCCCAGACCACCATCCACTGCGCTGTGGACGAGAGCCTGGCAAATGTCAGCGGCCTCTACTACAGGCAAGTACATCCACAGCAACATCTCACCTGGCTGCACAGATCAATTAAATCAAGTTGAATTTCCACCTGAAAATATTTCCTTGTCTTTGAAAGTTCATTGTCTCTACGTTAGATTTCCGTCAGTTCTATTCCAAATAGGTCATGTATGTGATCAGTGTATTTCTGAAAATTAGATTTGAATTTAAAGGACAAAGACTAGAGAACCGTCTCACCAGAATAGAATCTCATGTCACGCTGTGCACTTGTTATGTCAATAGGGGGCAGTAATTAGCAGTGACTTTATCAGGGGCCAGAGCTAGTGGGCATCATAGATGGTATATGAAATGGATATAGTCTTGGGTCTGGAAGTGAAGCCAACCCTAACCCTGAAACCTGTATTATCTTAGATGACCAGCAGAGGGCTGGATGCAAACAGAGTTTGTCTTTGAGAAAATTATCCTACTTCTCACTTGATAAGTTAACATTTGCAAAATTCTTTTTCATGTGTCCTGCGGAGAATTGTGTTTTGTGTTTTCCCCAGTTTGCCTTTCACACATGCCTAACACTCTGCTCAGACGCGTTCATGACAACGTAAATAGTCCTTAGGATTCAGGAGAGTGGGGGTGGAGCAGACAGTGGTAGGATGTAACGTATGGCTCCGCTTTTTCAAGGGAGATATTTATATTCTTTTAACTTATTTATATTAATAACTTATTTATATTTATAACTTTTACGTCTGTCGTGTGTTAGACACGTCATCACACCCCCCTCACTCACTTGCAGCTTCTGCAGACCATCGGATTCTGCTGGATTCCTGCTCACTTAATACTAGGGGGCCAGGCCAACATTCAAGAGTAACACAAAAGTAACACACAGCAGTGAGTGGATGTAATCAATCCAACTGAACTTGGTTTTATGGCTAATAACAGATGTATTGCTAAAATGCCTGTCGATCTATTGGCAATAGATCACTGACTTTTGGAGATCTTATCCTCCTCTTTTATTTCTCCCAACGAACAGTGACTGTGCTCCCAAAACGCCGGCGCCACAGGCCCTGGACGACGACGCAGCCAAAAAGCTGTGGGACCTCAGTGCTTCCATGGTCGGTCTGGCCTAAACATCATCAGCCTGCAGTGCTTTTATGACCTACCAGCCATGTTTAAATGAGTAAATTCATTTTATTATCTATTCTGCATTATATGTCATTGCAATATCACTAAGATTTGATGATGAGTATAAATTGCACACTTTATTTAATCTCCTATATATTTAAATCTTTTGTGTTGGTTTACAAAACAAGATTATACTTGTTTTTCTAATCTTGCATCTCAGGTGATTGTTTGCGCTTGAATGAGCAATTCCTGTTTCACAGTTCACTTCAATTTTTGGATTGGAATGCTAAAATGGTCATTGCCAAGCAAACCTTTTTTTAATCCATATGATCAGTGCTGCAGACTCCAGGAGACGTTCCATGCGTCAAACTACTGTGTTTATTAATGGCATCTAACAGTAATTACCAACATACAGATGATTGTACAGTTTCTGCTACATCCTCACTGCAGAGACACAGACACAAAACATGGAAAACAAAAGAATAATTTCCCGAAAAACTAAAATGTTAGGAGGACGAGAGCCTGTATGTGTCCAGGTTTAAGAAGAACACTTTGCTGGGCGGTGGAAGTGACCTCAGGGGGCAGCGGTGGTGAGAAGGTGGTTTTCCCTCACAGTGTGTGTGTTCTTCTTTATATACGGTGGATGCTGCTTGTTTTGTATTTTTGGAATTGGTTTTGAGGTGAGGATTACATTATCGGCCTGTATTGACAAATTGTACAACAGATTACAACACTATTGCAGTTCTCTTGAAATAAATGTCTGATTAAGAGATTTTCTTCTGGCTATTATAATTATTGTTATTGTTATTATTATGATCAATTATAGCAGTATTATTGTTGTATGACACATATGGTACAAATACTGCAAATTATAAATAATATCCAAAACAATAGATTGTTGGTCAGAGCCACTTCCCCACATGCAGAAACAAACGGATGACCCAGGCTTTGTGAGCAGCCCCATCTTACATGGATATATAGGAAAACAGAGGAAGACAGTCTGCCAGAGCTCCTTATTGCAGGCTGTGTTATTTATAAGAGTTTCCCCAGAGCTATTTTAAGTGAAGCAACATGAAAATATAAATGGGTATAAGTTGAAATCACTCATGCATTAGACCCAGAAAAGTATTATTAAAATAATGCTTTCCCCTGGTAGCGCATGTGCCCGGCATACAGAGGCCGAGCCCTCCTGCAGCGGCAGCCGGTTCGGATCTGACCTGGTCCTTTGCTGCATGTCCTCCCTGCTCTCTCTCACCTTTTCACACTCATATATAAAGGTCAAACACCAAAAATATATCTTTAAAAATAAAATTACTAAATTATATATATATATATATATATATATATATGTGTGTGTGTGTTGGTTGATTTACATTGTACAGTACTTTTCAAAATGCAGGAGATAATAGATGAAACATCTAATTGAAATATATTTTATTTTAAAAAAAGACAGTTAAGTGTGAGATATATAGTCTACTGGAAGAAAAACGTCAAAGGTTCATGTTTATTGGTTTTAAAAACTGTTAGTCTGTTGGCGCTCATGAAATTCACTCACCTAAATTGTGTGTTCCAGCTGGTCCTCAGTGTACAGTTAATGGATTATCTTAGTCATGCTGCATCATGTCAGGCTGTCAGTTCACTTTGACTCTGCTGGTTTCTCAACTGTCAAACCAGACTGTGCCCTTTTTGGTGAAATTAATCCTTGTGCCTGAAGTCGCACCTGAAAAGACAAGCTGTAGTCTTGCTCTCTGACATGTTGGCTGAATATGACTTTTAACCAGGTGTGTTTCCAGCTGCCTGAAGGAAATGAACGTTTTTCTTGCATTTTATGAAACAGAATATTACATTTTAAACTTATAATTAACTTCAGTCCTTGGATTTAAACTTAATTTGTCCAGAGCTGAATCACTGTTTAGATAATTACATACAAATCATTCAAGATTCTAATGTAAACCAAAGTTCTGCAACTTAAAAAGCTCACATTCTTCAAAAGCTCTGATATTAATCACATCTTTAAAAAGCAGTGAATCACAGTTCTACTCAATCATTCAGAAAGAATTAATGCCTTAAAAGTAAACAACTGATACCAGCAATCAACATTTCACAAATTGAAGAGTGAGTGAAAGAATTACGCCAGAGGCTGTTTGACTCGGACGATGTCTCTGCAGTATCTGTAGGTTATGTCATCCACATGCCCTTATCAGTTCTCCGTCCAACGGATACTCAATCTATAGCTGGGCTGGAAAAGTGATAAGGAGATGTGAGCGACCACAGAACCACAGCAACCTTTTCCTCTCTGTCCAGCTGTGACAAAGGACCTGTTGGTGTATATGAAGTTTCCAGTGAGGGCAGTAGGAATCTGCCATCCTCTTCTTCAAAGTCCTGGCCCTGAGAGTTCCCGAGGATGAGTAGATGAGGTCCGTTGTTTCATTCCCATCATTCAGCCCCAGCAAAGGTGAATCTGTCAGAAGCAGATAAAGTTCCTGTCAGTCTCTTTCTACCATCTCTGCAGGCTGGAAACCACACAGCGAGGAACTAGTTAAGCTATAACTAGTCAGAGTGGGCTCCTGCAGCGGTGGCCCTTCGCTGTTAGACTGCTGACAACCTTTTGAGACACACCCCATTGATGAGTTTTATTTCACTGCGGCCCCGCCTCGCTCGGAGGGACTTCACAGCTGCCATTGGTCCGTGCCCCGAACTCACCATACCTGCCCCCTGGGCTCCCGTGGACCGGAGCCAAATAGTTCCTTCAGCTGTCAATCACGAGGAGATCAGCCAGTGGGATGAGAGAGGCCAGGCTTGGCGGGTGTGTCCCCCCCCCCCCAACAGGTGTGGCTGAGAAGCACATTCCAATATGTACATACCTGTCAGCTCCTCCGGTATTCAGCTGCCCCTAGAAAGTGAGACCTCTGTTGACCACTCGCTCTGCCCTTTCCTCCTCTCGGGGGCCCACGGAGAGGGAGAAGGGAATATCTCCTGTTTCTCTGCACAAATAAGCAATTTTCTACTCCTATCTCATATCTCGTGAGCGAAACACTAGGATGCCACTGCACAAACGACGACATGAGAAAACAAACATTTCACCTATGAGGGACTGTATAGGACAGGGAAGGCTTGCTTTGTGCCTCGAAGGCTGTTTGGAGAGTAAACCATAAGCAACGTTTCACAAGAAGCTTTTCAACTGTGAAACTACGTGAACACACTATAGGGATTAAAGGCTGCTCCGTGTGTACAAATTGTACTCAAGAAACACACACTGCCACGCTTCTCTTTACACACCCTGTTATGTGGAGTCGTCGGTTAGCGTACAGGTGCAGGCAGCGGCATGTGCTCCCCCCCCCCCACAATCCTGCAAACAACATCTGTGCCTGTCTTCCTCGTGCTGGAGGCCAAGAAGCCTCAGCAAGGACATGTAGTGGAGAGTACCCAGGTCCATTTTCTTTTGGTCTTCATCTGTCTGTCCCACCTCCTGTGATGGATTCCTCTGTCTCTGTGTCTCACTTCCTCTCTCTCCAGCTCAGAGTACAGACGTGGACAGTGAGCGCCTCGGGCAGGTGTGGGAATGCAGGTTTGCAGCATTCATGGGCCCAGAGCAGCGCAGAGCAGGGCCCAAGCCGTGATCACCGCTGAACGAGTCTGTGCATGTGTGGAGCTGAATCAGAGCAGCCGCAGTGACTAAGCTTCTCCGTGTCGCCAGCTATTTACCCACATAACAGATCAGGCTCTCATCAAACCACTGATGTATATTTCATGAGCCACTTCTTACATTCTTCAAGTCAGAAAGAGGTTTGTCCAAAAGTTCATCTTCACTCTTATATAATCGTGTTTAATGTAAGGTGCTTTTAATATGGACTTTGTAGCATCAATTCAACAAAAGACGCGACTTCCATAATAGTTTTAGATAGTCCAGATAGTCATGCTGTCTAAGTGATACAAGAGTTTGATAACAGAGCATCTTGAATGGGAAATACTCGCAGTGGCAGAGTGAAGTTTTGGTGTCCCAGAGGAAGAATTGCACATTTGCGCATTTGTCGCTGATGGTCAATAAATTCAAAAAAGTTCATAAAACTATAACCAGTGCTGATGTTAACACTGTCCCCAAAACTACTGTATGTATGAGAAATCAACATGAGGTAAGCCAGAAACCAGTAAAGCCATAAACCACCCCATCACATCCACAATTATCTACAGAATGAACTTCATTACATGTATGTAACATTACAGCGTTACATTTAGTATAATAAACCGAACAATGTTTCATTTTGCCTTCCAAATGTGGCAAACGAAGCATTGTGAATTTTGGTCAGTACACCACATTGATTTGCACTGCAGAGAGAGTTAAGTGTTTGAGATTCTACAAAACACTTTTTGGAGTTTTAACAATGTAGCAGTCAAATGTTTTTAGCCTAAATGTCCTCTGATAAATTCCCCTGGAGTGGCGCTCGTGCTTGGATCACAGCGGACATTTAGGCACTTACATTTTTTTCTGTCATTTTAAGTTTGAAGGATGAGTCAAGATCTACTTCAATTGTTTTGGATTTGGCTACAACGCTGTTTACCCCTCAAACTCCAAAACTCCACTTCACCCGCCCTTCCATCGGCACATTGGTGAGTAGATAATCAGGGATTTTTCATTTTTGGGTGAACTATCCCTTTAATATAGACACTTATAAACGGATGGCCCAAACAATGATGAAGCAAAGATGGGTTAATTGACATTTAAATGATGTTCATAAAGTTAGTCTACACATGGGGAAAAAGCAGATTTTTAAATATCACTAATGTTCATGTTTCTCATCCAGTAACTCATCCGAACACTTTTATAATACTTACATAATCTTCTGTTTTCACACACCTATAAAAGAACCCTGTGAGCTATTCGTGTGGTATTGAATAACTGCCCTCTGCTCCCATGACTGGTTGTTGTTGTTGTGGGATGAGAGACAGAGAGAGAGGACGGATCAGGATCAGTGGGCGTCTGTAAGAATTCCTGGGACCGGACTGGGAGGAGGATTTTCCGATAGCTCTGAGGGCCCTGAGGCTGTGTTCTGTCGCCGGGGATAAAGACACTGTCAAGTGAACACACATAGACAACCGGGTGGTGCTGAGTCAGCTGTCCGCCCTGTTTAGCACATGCTGCGCTGCCTCAGACTCGTCGCTGCACGGTTCCCACCAGCTCCTCAAGTCCGGAGTCATAGCTGCTCCATGAATACATTTCACCTCTATAAGCACAATTAATACTTTACAAAATCAATGTTATTAAACTCTTTTTTTACTTTTCGAATATTATGTTATCTGATAAATGAGATGCCTGAAAGGATGACGGTGCTTAAACATCTAATATTTCAAGACTAGGCCAAAAAAGCTCATCAATATAGTTTATTTTTTGACTGACCTTAGGTGTTGAGGTCAATGTCTCACCAAGGTAGTTAAATCTTTTCTATATATGTAATTATTCATAGTAATCTTCCATGTGGGTTCATGCAGGCCTGTTCCGCATGGTTTGACTTTTTGCTCTTGATTTATTCTGACATCTTTGCAAATCACCGGGAGAGGAAGGGCCGCAGCCACCTCTGCCGCCATTGTTGTCGATTATTTTAGTTGAGCTGCTCCCGTCAGTGTGAAAGTCTGGTGCTAACCAAACAGGCGTCGACCTCTCTTTATCCAGTTCCGGGGGTTTTGTGGGAACGTCACTGCCCGGGGCCACTCATGTGGACCAGAGGAGATCTGCTAAAGCATCTTCTGTCCCTCAGTGGGATTAGAGCCGACACATTCCCGGGCCCCCCCCTGCTCTGTCGCTCCCACCACTGCACTGATGGCCACATGTGTGTGTGAAAACCCACACGTGAACTCATACAACATCAGCTATACAACACTCAAAAGTAACTTGTGATTGGTACAATTGAATTCATTCTGGATTTGTAATACAAAGAGGACACAACTGTAGTGTTTACACATATTTTCTAAAACTATGTTCTCTTACTTTACAAATCTCTGCTAGTAATCTAACTCTACTAGTACACATCCTCCCATATACATGGAACACACTGATTACATGTTCTACCTGTTAACACTGACATGTTCATGTAATATATCAATATGCTTTAGAAACTCTTCTGTTTTTTTATATGCAAGCATCATTTTTTTTACAGAGGACCAAACTGATGGTGGGTGATAAAATATTGTAAATGTGAGAATAGAATAATCCCTAGCATGAACCGGCCTAATTCCCATAAACCCTCGTCTTTAGTGTTAATATGTGAAGAAATTGTCTTCCTCAGCTTTATGTTTTGGTTACATGAGCATTTCCATTGTCATCCACACATCACACGCGATGTCAGCGGTGGCCAGGCAGCGAGGGGAAGTACCCCCTGGTGTGTCGAATCCTCCCCTGGATGCTCTCCAGTGGAATGTCCCCACATGCCTCGTCCAGCCGCAGCAGAAGGTTTTCCCACTCATAAAGATTCCTGTCACACACATTTTCTGTGCAATTGTTGCACCTGTAGAATGTTTTGGTTTAGTCGAGAGACAACTCAGAATTGAACTTTCCTCTTACCCTGGTAACTGAAATGCTCATAAGCTTAGTTTTAGTGACTGTAAGTGAAAAAGACTATGATATCGACCAAGAGAGTATCCATCTAAATTCTGTGAGTAGGCAAACAATAGCAAGGCCCTGGAACTGGTACAGCTAAATGGAATCCAGCATTGTTAAAGTTATCATAGGGCCAGTGTAGGATTTAGTGACATCTAGTGGTGAGATTGCAATCAAACTAAATCCACCTCCCCTCACACCTTCCTTCTAAGCATTTTAAAGAATCTCTGGTGCCTTCAGGTAAAAACATGAAAGGCCTTCTCTGGAACTAGAATTTATAGTTATGAGCTTCTGTAGAAACATGGAAGGCTCCTTGAAAGAGGATCCGCCTCCTATATAGATATGAAGGACTCAAGCTATGCTAAGAATTCTTACTTTTCAGATCAATGGTCCAAACCAATGTTCATATTTTTGTCACCTTGTTTACATTTGATCTGTTATTTACGGTTTAATATGGGGTGATTTAGAGGGTGTTCTAAAAAATATTATACGACATTAAGTGCATTGAAAAAAGTAGTCCTACCATTTCACCGTTTTTGCTATTGTAATATCATTATGAAGATAAATGTCCTCGTCATTCAAATAGTATCTCGTCAGAGGTGAAGACTCTGACAATATACTATCCTGTGAGCTGCTTCCGCTTCTTTTTATTCTTCTATTGTTTATTTCTGCCTCAATACAAAAGTCTGAACGATCCAAAACAATTTTTTCACACTGCTAACAAACCAAACCATTGTTGAGTTTGATCTGGACCAAGACCAGCTACTTTGGACTAGATTTAGGTCCTCTGATCTGAGGCACTTTTCAGCCCTGTTATTTTTATTCAGACTTAGTTGAAAAGTCTGAATGTCTTGACCAAACAATGTAGGTTGAAAGCGCCTTAAATCCTATACACTCTGAACCTTTAACCAATCATGTGCTTCTTTTTTATGTGAACACAGGAGCCAATGACGAATGCATTTTTGCCAAGTTTTAACATCCCATCGATAAAACAAAATGACACAAAATCAAACAGGATGATGCAAAGGACTCAATTCAAAAGATACAGTGCGATAAGATAAGAAATTTGGGTGTGTGGTTGTAATAGAAGAGAAATACAACTTGCAAACTATCAGCCAAACCACAAAGATCTTCTGTTGACATTCATGAGAAGCTTTACTGAGGCTGTCGGGCGTTAAATATTTCACCAGCCACCATCAGGTGGTGAAAGGAAGGAGAACGCTTCACTTCTCACATCCAGAGAATCAATATTGTTTAAGGGATTTTAATTTAGCTCATCATTGGCCTTTAAACTCATTCTCCATGTGCCACTTCCTCCTCGAAAATACAAACCTGATGCTAATTTGACCTCTGTGCAGCTCCATGTCATTCGTTTCTATATTTTTGTCAGGACACGATACTTTGCTTCAGTGAAGCCAAGATATGAACAAAACTTTTGCAGTGGAACATGAAGCAAAACCATAAAGACTGATGGAACTTCCCCAAACATGCCCACTGTCAAACATGTGTGCATTTTAAACTCTCAGTCAAATCATATATGACCATCAGTCACACCTAGATCTGCTTCTGTCACTGAACAGGCCATTGATGTGGATTTATTAAAAGTCTCCAAGCATCTTTTCATTTAAGGCTTTGACATGGCAACAAGTTTCAAAAGGCGTAAATTAGAATCAGCATCATTCTGACCATAACCTAGAATTGCAAAAAAATGCATGAATACTAAAAGATCCCTGTTTGGTCCCACCCCACCAGCTATGATAGCCCCTAAAACTATGATTTGACTACATTCAAAAGCTTTGTCATGAAATGTGAAATACATGGCTTAATGGTTTAATTCTACACCCTCCCTCCTCAGTTTGTGAATATATATATAAAATGTGGTCGTGCCCCTACCCATGTTAACATGTTTAAAAACTTGTTTTCAGCAGAGGGGGACTTTAGGAAATACATAAAGCCTGAAAAATCCGTTATAATCCTCAATCATTCAAAGTTGTTTGGTGGGATAGCTGGTCTGGTGTGTTGATACCTGCTGCGACGTATGACCATACTCTTTTTAAAACAAGGTTTTCATGTACTCCACTGCCACGACGTCGACAGGGTCATCAGAGCAGCCAAATATCCAGTGCTCAACAGGGACCTCTGCTGTTAGACTTTTAGAACAAATTCACAGAAAGACACGGACTAATAATCCAATTCAAAAGTGTGTGTGTTTTCATACTTCTACTATAGAACAGCACCCTATTTTTCAAATTAGTGGATTTAAATGTCATTGCTAAAATTCTGATTACCATCCATCTTGACATATAGCTTGAAATACAGATGCCATGAAATGCCTACGTTTTGCTAATTTATTTTCTTATTTTTATGCTTATGTTGGATGGAAGATGAACAGTTACAGTGTCGTTAAATGAGAAATGTGTGAGAGGTTTTTACAAAGTGAACTCGCATCATTTCATCTGTGTCCAAGGCTGAAATTCAAAAAGGGCAAATTGACACACCAGACTAGATGGTACTTAAATTAAAATTTAGAAAAAAAAAACTTTGCCACCAAATATGTGTCATGGTCACTGATCATACACAGATTTTTTTCTGGTAACACTGAAAGTTCAGTAATGGCCTCCAACCTTGAACAATTCTCCAGGTCCCTCTTTGTTTCTGTTCCTCAGAGCATCGTCCACATTGGACATAATGTGGTGGATTTGTTCTCCTCTTACAGGACTTTCACTTCACATTCCTGCATCTCTCAGAAACAACAAACAATCTTTTTGCAATGTAAAGAGCCTTTTTTTTTATGTGAGAGGTTAAGAAATACGAGTCATACAGGGGGACTATGGATCTTTACATTGATTCATGCACATGTTTGAAGTTGAATTGGATGAGTTCATTTTCTAACTTCAGATTAATCTTCAGATTGATCATACGGTTAAACTGGAAACTATGACTGGGGATTTCTACATGGTTGTTTAGAATTTTTTGTTTAAACAGTAGCTGTTTTCACACATTCACAAAAGTATTTTTCCAGAAAGACTATTTTGAGAATGCAAATGTCCAAGTGAGTTGCCTCAGATATTTTCTGGAAAAATGTATCCTTGACAAACTCAACTTTCTGTTTGCAATAAACAAAGTCGAGTGATTTGCTGCTGCTTCTGCTGATGTGCACACGTATGTGTTTGTGTAATCACACCACACCACTGGAGCCTCCAGAGCTGCTGCTGCTGCTGCTGTGCTCCTCCCCTGATGTTGACTGATAGTCCAGGCAAAGTAACCCATTTTGGAGCCAAAAATAGAAGTAATTGTAAAATAATTTTTTTCAGCATAGATTATTTCTATGAGGTGTCCAGAACAACATACTAAAAGTCCTAAGAAATCGTAGTTGAGGAAATATGTTTAATTCTCATCAATGTGTGCCAATAAGGCCCGGCAACAATACACCCCAAAAAGGCTATTTTTTTCGTTTACTCCTATCAAAATGAAACTTTGCACAATGAAAGTTACCATGAAACGTAAAATTTTTTGTATTACAAGTTTCTTTGAAAATTAATTTTAATATGCAAGTGAGCTATACACTCATCGAATATGCCCAAAATACACCCAGCTCATGTGCATGTCAAATTCATTTCAAAAGAAACTTGTAATACAACAAAAGTTACTTTTCATAAATACTTTTACTATGTAAAGTTTTATTGTGGTAGGAGTAAAGGAAAAAATGAAGCCTATTTGGGTGTATTTGGGGCATAGTCATTAGTGTATAGCTCATTTGCATATTCAAATTCATTTTCAAAGAAACTTGTAATAAAAAATGTTACGTTTCATGGTTACTTTCATTGTGTAAAGTTTTATTTTGATAGGAGTAAACGAAAAAAATAGCCCTTTTGGGGTGTATTGTTGCCGGGCCTTATTGGCACACATTGATATGAATTAAACATATTTCCTCAACTAGGATTTCTTACGACTTTTAGTATGTTGTTCTGGACACCTCATAGAAATGATCTATGCTGAAAAAAATTCTTTTACAATTAGTCGGTCGGAAAACGCTACTTTGCCTGGACTATGAGGGGTGAGATGTGATCATGGAGCGCGGCCAGTAAACAAGGGACAGGTCACTGACAGCAACTGAACACTAGAGGGCGATCACTGCCTTCATTATGATTCTCCACAGGCTGGAGACTGTGTGCCGCATGAAAACACTCACATGTAAACTTGGTTCACTCTGATAACTTGTTGCACATGTTCCAAACTCAGAAATGAAATTAAAGGTCGACGTGTCTGCAACAGAAGAGAAAAGTAGAAAGTTTGAACTTCTCCTCAGTCGGATGAGACTTCACTGTGCACTGTCATCACATGTATCACGTGCAACATTGATCATATTGTTGATCACCTCAGAACACTGCATCAGAGTTTTCATATTACGAACACACACAGTACAATATTCATTTAATTTATCAAACTTATCTATATCCGTCACTTTACTGCTATTGTATGCAGACCTTGACTTGTATATTTTTTTTATTGCATAACTTTATTTTATACTTCTTTTGCTTTTTTTTGTATTTGATTAAATAGTTGATTTTTTAAAACATTGGTATATTTCACTTTCAAATGTTAATCAAATACAAAATTGGATTTGAGGATGACACCAACAAACTTAAGTTTCATTTTACAGCTGTTCAATCACAATATAGTTCTTGAGTCTTAAATTGTTCCTGCCAGTAGACAACAAAAGCTCATAAATGATAAATGATTTAGGGCAGTAATTAAAACAATAAAACATGGGGTGTGTTCTGTGATATATCAACACGTACCTGGACAAATACAATTCACCTAAAATTTTTTTTGTGTGTGTGTGTGTGTGTGTGTGTGTGTGTGTGTGTGTGTGTGTGTGTGTGTGTGTGTGTGTGTGTGTGTGTGTGTGTGTGTGTGTGTGTGTGTGTGTGTGTGTGGTCTTTCCTGGATCTAGGTTTCCTCTGTACAGGGAGGGTCCAGTGGGTGACATTTTGTTTCTATTTGTTTATTTAATGTCATGATTCTTCCCCTACAGCTTTGTGGACAAGAGGATCTTTGTACTTTTGATGTTTTTGAATACAAACTTGTTTTCCACTCATATTTTTCTCACTTCCTGTTTTACTTGGTAATTCTTTCTCTCTGAATACATTTTTTCCTTTTTACTTTGAAATTACTGACCTTGTGTGTCTCTTGCTTGAATGACTTCCTGTTTGCCTGTTCCTTGTGACTCCACCCACCACAGTGTCCCACCTGAGTTCAGTTAGCCTGTCTTCTTTTGTCTCTAAGCTCCACACTCTCCAGCAGGTCAGTGGTTTGATCCTCTTAACAGTCTCCATTCCCCACTGTCCTTGAGCAAGGCAGTGAACCCCAAACTGCCTCTGACTGTACTGACAGAGTACCGCTGCATATTGTTGTGCTGCTGCTGTTGTGTATAAATGCTTACAGTGTTGGTGCAGGTTGGCTGAGAACCAGGGTTAAGTTAATGACAAGTGTACATACATTTGTATTGTCTATGAGAAAAATAAAACATTCAATAGGAGGATGAATTAAGAAGTAGGCTACAGTGTTCCCCACATTGGCTCCCTGATAACACTGTGATCTGTGCTGCTGTACGACTGAAGGCATGTTCCCTCTTTTTCAGCTCCGTTTCTAGGTCACTGACACGTTTTATATTCATCGGTAAATATGAATTAATGACAATGAGCCAATAAGCTCAGCCTGGATGTTATTTTACTGAAGGGATGTTGTCATTATGGAGCCAAACATGTTGCAGCTTAAAGTCAAACAGTCAACAGCAGCAAAAATCCAGTGTTTGAAATAAATATACTCTACATCAGATCTGATTATGACGTGTGTCTCATAATTAAACAAATCATTTTATGGATTTTATATTTGTAGTTTTTTGCTTCTATCTGCTTTCTGTTTTTTATCCAATGCAATGAAATGCACCTCACAGCAAATCAATAACATTTTCATTTTCTACTGGAAGATATTTTGCTGGATTTAGACATTTTTCGTGTTTTTTTGGCAAGATTTCATCTTACACTCAGGCTAGGAGAACCTTTTACCTGCAGTGGTCGCCATGTTGATTCACTTCACCCGTTGGTTCACATAGAGAAATTAAACAACACAAACCCCTCATGGCCACGTGCAAAACAAAGGGTTGGGGCCAAGTAGAGCTAAAGGGTGAATTGGGACAGGGCCCATGTCTCCTGCCTGTTGATCTGCCGATACCTCATGTGTAGAGAGGGAGTGAAAGTGTGAATCAACTGCAAGTACCTGTCATGACATGGATGTAGCTCAGCTAAGACTATGTCCTGCCAAATGGCTTGTGGTTAAGGTTTTGACAGTTAATTCTGAAATATGTTCTTCCATCTATAGATCAATATACATGTGACACTCTGTAACACTGTAAATTCAGACTCAAAGAATAAGCCTGAGGGAGAAATTTATTTCTGCTTGCATTCAGAAATAATGTATATCTCTAAATTGGTTTTCTTATATATTGTAGAATTGTTGTAAATCCTGTTTATAACCTTTGTCATGGAGGTTATGTTTTTTCTGCGTTTGTTTGTCAGCAGGATTACACAGAAACTACTGAGTGGATTTCCACAATACTATTTTGTCACTTTCTTAAATGTTGTGAGATTTGTTTTTTTTTTTAAATACTGATTTAAGTGAAATTTATGTGTAAATCTTGTGTGCGAAATTCCGTGCACATCCAAATAAAAATCTCTTCAGCTGATATATGGTAACAGACCAGGCTAACAACCTGTAACTACACACGTAATGTTGCCATAGCTGTAAGGGTTGTTTTCATTTCAGGGGACTGTCGGGTCTCGGTGGATGTATGTCCTCTGCATGGTGCCATCCTAGCTGTACATGTGATTACCAAGAACAAAACCTTCAGAATGGAATTTGATCATCTGCTCTCTTCCCTCAGCTCCAGGTGGTAAATAAATCCTGTGGCTCTTCTTTGCATGCTGAGCATCTCTTGAAGGATAAAAATGTTCTCTTATCAAACACAGTTCAACCTGCGGCCATGAAACAGCAAGAAAGTGAGGGGTTTCAAACAGTGTGCACAGGTCAGACTATCTCCTCCTCCGGTTATATGACAATCCTCGGTACTGTGTCTATTCCAGTTTATCAGTGTGTTCATGCTCTGTTGTGCACTGCGGGCGGTGAGTGCCAGTTCTGCTGCAGTTTTGAAAACTAAACGCGGCATAGGGAGGTTTATTAGCCCCCCCTCCCTCCCTTTCTCTCTCTCTCTCTCTCCTCAGGGCATGGCAAAGGCAACTGTGGAGATACACTGCCACAAATAGACTCTCTAAATATGGAGGGCTTCAGTCGAGAGAGAGAGAGAGAGAGAGAAATGCATGATCGAATTTTGGGCCTCTCCACTAAACAGCTTCCATAAAAGGAACAAGACGAGAGGAGAGTGGTTTGAGTGTTTGTAGCTGACTGTCGGTGTGGGGGTGGACGCCTGCTCGCACCTGTTGTTCCACAGAACAGTTACAGTCGTCTGTGATCGTGACGCTGCATCTGTAAGATTCACGTCTGTGATCATGCCCACATGTTTAGTTTTAATCCAGTGCTGCTTCACTGTTAGATCTACAAATGAATAACTGAATGGCTTCAAATAAAATATATATATGTTGAAGAGCACTTGCAAAACAAAACAATGACTTGTTGGAGACATTTCTTGTAGAATAAAAGGGGAGAAATGATAGCCAGGGATTTGAGATGACAAAAATTAAGGTTAAGTGTTCATACACAGTTCTTGCTATCTATAGGCTGCACCAGGCCATTCTTTTCATCCAATCAACCCAACACGCTCGCCTCGAACCAATCACCTGTAAGCTGTCAAGGTTTAAAACGTTCTCTCTCCCTCCTGTCCCTACCAGGTCATCTCCTTCAAACCGTCCAATCAGAAGCTTTCATCAGACAACCCAACTTCCTGCTCCATCCCTCATCACCTCCACCTCTGTCCAGACTCCATATCCAAAGCACCTGGTTCTCAGAAGTTCTTCCATGGTGTTCTACCTCCCACTGGGGTATAAGTAGGGAACTTGATCAAAAAGAATATGAAGCTGATCTCTAATGTTGCATCATTATAATTGATCACACACAGGTGGAGAATTTACAGACTGTGTCTTCATGATGACCATGTGTGGATCTACCATGATGATGGTTCAGTGGACCCTGGTAAATTGAAAGAGAAAATAAATATTACTCAGTCTAATTGATCTTGATACAAATTGCGGTCAAACAACAGACGTGTGTTGCACTTTGCAGGTGTCAAGTTTGATTCAATACATACTTTTTAAAGTGGGGGGGGGGGGTGAAAAAAACAATTCACTGTGACTTCATCAATATGAGCAAATGAACTGGGTGAAGTTCCTTCTTCCTGTTAGTTCCTCACATGCTGGAGTTCTGCAATGCACCATAGTCCCTCACAGCTGACCCTGTTTGACTTTGTGTTGCAACACCCTGTCCACACTTGTCTTATGATGTATCTGGAACAAACAGAGATTCCACTCAAGTCTTTCCTTCCCCTGGTTGGTTTGAAAGAAGCAGTGAGAGAGTCTGTTAGAGAGTCTCCTGCTCCGTCAACCCAGTCTCATCAGGAAACGTTCAGTGGGAACGTTGGTCCACTTGGACAAACGTTTCCATCTCACAATCTGGCCTATCAGATTGTGAGATGGAAACGTTTGGTCCGCCCATTGTTTTGCATTGACGTGTTTTCACGTCACGTGACTCCCGAGTTCCCGTCTCAGGAAAGGAAAACATGGCGGACAGTCCTTGTTTTTTCAGATAAAAACATGATTTTGTAACTTAGTCTGGGCATAAAAATACATTCTGACACCATTTCTAGCGAGAAATGTGGTCTTTGCTTCCACAGTCTTCAGCCAGTTTGTGCTTATGATATATATTTTAATAGTTATCACGAATGTTTTTATCGTTGCTATGGTGGTTGCTATGACGCTGCCATGCACACAACGTCGTAGCGTGCTGTTTAAATCACCGTCCCTGCGTGGTGTCGTTCAGTGATTGTGTATGTTATTCATGTTAAATAATATTAATATTTGGGGCTAGATTACACCTCTAATGCGAAGGATCTTGCGAGTCTGTTTAGAGGCGGACATGAGTGTGACACCGGACCGAGATCGCGAACGGACCGGAACTGACGTGTGGCTGGCGTAAAAAAAGGTTTTGTAAACATTCTGTCCATTTAACTTAGCGCTGTCATAAACACGGACCATTTGGAAGACAACGATGTCATCTTCCTTCTGTCAGGTAAGTAGTTTATTGTTTTTAAAGATCTATTACGATCTAGGTTCACAGTCCGAGTGCTGAGACAGCGGATGCGGAGTCCGTCGATAAACACAATGGATGCATTTCTTCAGCTAATATGCCATTGTTAGCCACATGCTTCAGCCCACGGTAGCATGTGATTACCTGGGAGGTGAAAACATGGTTTTTGAAACCAGTTCAAGACGCTTAGCCCATCATTAAGGGACGCTACAATATAAATATAAACATGAATTTGATTTATGAATGCTTTAGATTAATAAGGAGTGTATTTCTCGACCATTACTCCTCAATAACAGATCAATTTGGTTTAATGTATAGTATGCAATATGACAATAATGTTTTCATGTTATGGAGTTGCGATTCATTTTATAAAACAATTGCTATGTTCTGTTTTTTAATCAAGGAGGATCCAAGTGAAGCTACAGGAGTTTCATTAACGTCAATAACTTGGACCGAACAGTTTGTTTTGCTTGATGAAGAGGAGGAAGGGCAGCCTGGAGAGAAAGAGAAGCCGGGTTGAGCCCACTTCCATCATCCACGTACCACAAGGAAGATGAGGGGGAGAAATTATCCTACCATTAAAGAGGTACTTTTAAGTTACATACCAGAAACACCATTTTATATAATGTGCCAAATATAAATTTGTATTAAATCCCCAAAGTACGCTGGCTGAAATACAAGTTAATATCACACTGAAAGAGTTTTGATCAATCATACTTCCCTGCTGTGGTTGTTCAACTGGGAAAACAACTTTTTCCAAAGGAAGGCAAGTAAATTTAAGGAATGCATCTGCAAAGTTTTCCTCTGTTATGTATAATGATCACCCCCATCAAACATTATGTTATTAATAATATTTACACCTTTTCATTTATACTGTTTATTTCTGTCTACATGTTTGAATTTGCCTTCATTAGTTTCAGAAAAGAGCGATGATGTATCGGTCAGTGGGCGGCAGCACGAGACTCCGCAAACTAGTCTCTAAGCAAAGTAGACGAAGGCATTGAGGTTGCGGCCTGCCATCATTATTATTTTGCTTAAGGGACTGAATACGTTTCATGCAGAAATATTAGCATTTCCCTTATATCTACCAAAACTGCTTGTTTCACAGACTGCAGTTTTGTTTTGATCCGATGTGGTGTGCAAATACTAACCGTATATCTGCAATGGGTTGTTGTGCATTAACATTTGTAACTCTATTTTTGTTTTGACAGACTGTGCAAAGAATGTTGAGAACATCACTAACCAGTGCAGTGTCCGTCTACATATTTCTACATATTTTCTCTCATATAAATGTCACTGTAACCTCTTGACAACTGAAACCATAACATGAGGTCAGTGTGGCCTTGACCTTTTGACTTTAAGACAAATACACAGTTAGACAACCCGAAAACATGCAGTAATGCCTCCGGCGACTCGCTATTGCAGAGGCATTAAAATGTTAGTGTAGTAGACTGGATTTTATTGGTGTTACATTGGACATCTTGTATTGGTATACAAAAAATATATTTGGTTTCACATTTTAGATGGCATAAGCAGAGACATCAACTCAGGAAATGGATTTCTGCAGAAAAGAAAGCCTTGTATGTGTGTATATATACATACAAACGCACTTTTAAAACGTTTTGTTTTTTATCATATATTCTCAGGTAGTACTGACGCATTTATGGAGATGGGACATGAGGGCCTTGTCTGCGTGCTCAAGAGAAGATTCCACAGAGTTCAAGCTGAGCAGGCTGCAGCAGGTTTGGAGGAATCCTCCTCTGAAGAGGAAACATGGCGAAGTACTTCTCCACTGATGAAGAAATGTGAGCGCTGTGATTAAATAAAATCTGCTGCCATGCTACTGTTGCTACTGGTGGGCCCTGCTATTAGCTTGGTGTTTGGTAGCTGTTAGCTTTAGCATATTTATTTTTTAGGGACCTGTCTGACGTTTATGTTTTTAAAAAAAAATCAGAGGGAACCATCTTCATAATTTAACACTATGTTTTGTTTGTGTTCTTCAGTTATTCTCAAGAGAAGCTGCCTCAGCTCCACGGTCCCTCCTGCAGCTTCCACTCCTGATGCTAACCCCCTGTTTACATCACACCATCCGGGCAGACCTGGAGTCACAGAACTTTGTCCAGAGCTGCCGTCTGAGAATTGTTGATCATATAATTTCCAGCAGATGCCTTAATGTAATGTTTGTGCACAATAAATGACATTGATCATAACATATTGGTATTTCCTTGCACTTTTACACCATGATATTAGCAGATAAGATGTTGATTACATTAAAGCAGTGAATGCTCTGCTTTAAGCAACATAAACACACAATGATCCAATGGATTTGAAGTAGAATGGGCACGTTACATTCTGTAGAGAGTACCTCAGTAACGGAAGTCAGAAAATTAATTTTTCTTTATCTGAGGTTCAGTGAGTTATAGTAACAGCAAAGCACACAGGTCTTGTTGTCTAAGTGGCAACCATATCATATTGTTTAAGATGTGTAACATCAAGCTTGTGTATCAGTGCTAAATACATCCAGTCATAAGTAAGTTCACCCTCTTGTTAACACTAAAAGTAGGTGACCCAGATGTTTCACAATGCAATCTGATAAGGTCGTATGAGAAACATTCTTAACATTAAAGAAATGAACACAGAGGATAGCAATAGATGTTTCACTTTAAATCAGTAGCTGGTAATCGGCAGACTGACTTATTCAAACACATTAATACTACAATGAATGAGGCAGGGGTTTGCTATCAGAAATCATTTCTGGGACATTAAATATAAAAGATCTCCAGTATAAGCAAATGTGTTCTAAAATTGGTTTACATCCAAGTGAGAGGC
The DNA here is from genome assembly GCF_963576545.1 of Limanda limanda. Lineage (NCBI taxonomy): Eukaryota > Metazoa > Chordata > Actinopteri > Pleuronectiformes > Pleuronectidae > Limanda > Limanda limanda. The sequence goes on from NC_083638.1 coordinate 16,209,766, forward strand.
TGTCCCATCTCAGGGATTTAAGATATATATATTGCTTGTATTAGCTGTCCCTCAGTGAAGTACTTGCACTTCTTGAAAAGCTCTATATAAATAAGATGTATTATTGTTTATACATTGCCCTCTAGTATATGTTTTCCTAAGTGACTGTAGATACAGAAACAACAGTATGGTTCAGGTGACAGAAAGTGGAAGGTGAAGGTCATTTCCATGAGCTCAAGAGAAACCTAATGTGACGATATAGTTGATTTCTGATAGGAAGCACCTGCCTCATTCATTGTAGTATTAATGTGTTTGAATAAGTCAGTCTGCCGATTACCAGCTACTGATTTAAAGTGAAACATCTATTGCTATCCTCTGTGTTCATTTCTTTCATGTTAAGAATGTTTCTCATACGACCTTATCAGATTGCATTGTGAAACATCTGGGTCACCTACTTTTAGTGTTAACAAGAGGGTGAACTTACTTATGACTGGATGTATTTAGCACTGATACACAAGCTTGATGTTACACATCTTAAACAATATGATATGGTTGCCACTTAGACAACAAGACCTGTGTGAACCTCAGATAAAGAAAGTAATCTTCTGACTTCCGTTACTGAGGTACTCTCTACAGAATGTAACGTGCCCATTCTACTTCAAATCCATTGGATCATTGTGTGTTTATGTTGCTTAAAGCAGAGCATTCACTGCTTTAATGTAATCAACATCTTATCTGCCAATATCATGGTGTAAAAGTGCCAGGAAATACCAATATGTTATGATCAATGTCATTTATTGTGCACAAACATTACATTAAGGCATCTGCTGGAAATTATATGATCAACAATTCTCAGACGGCAGCTCTGGACAAAGTTCTGTGACTCCAGGTCTGCCCGGATGGTGTGATGTAAACAGGGGGTTAGCATCAGGAGTGGAAGCTGCAGGAGGGACCGTGGAGCTGAGGCAGCTTCTCTTGAGAATAACTGAAGAACACAAACAAAACATAGTGTTAAATTATGAAGATGGTTCCCTCTGATTTTTTTTTAAAAACATAAACGTCAGACAGGTCCCTAAAAAATAAATATGCTAAAGCTAACAGCTACCAAACACCAAGCTAATAGCAGGGCCCACCAGTAGCAACAGTAGCATGGCAGCAGATTTTATTTAATCACAGCGCTCACATTTCTTCATCAGTGGAGAAGTACTTCGCCATGTTTCCTCTTCAGAGGAGGATTCCTCCAAACCTGCTGCAGCCTGCTCAGCTTGAACTCTGTGGAATCTTCTCTTGAGCACGCAGACAAGGCCCTCATGTCCCATCTCCATAAATGCGTCAGTACTACCTGAGAATATATGATAAAAAACAAAACGTTTTAAAAGTGCGTTTGTATGTATATATACACACATACAAGGCTTTCTTTTCTGCAGAAATCCATTTCCTGAGTTGATGTCTCTGCTTATGCCATCTAAAATGTGAAACCAAATATATTTTTTGTATACCAATACAAGATGTCCAATGTAACACCAATAAAATCCAGTCTACTACACTAACATTTTAATGCCTCTGCAATAGCGAGTCGCCGGAGGCATTACTGCATGTTTTCGGGTTGTCTAACTGTGTATTTGTCTTAAAGTCAAAAGGTCAAGGCCACACTGACCTCATGTTATGGTTTCAGTTGTCAAGAGGTTACAGTGACATTTATATGAGAGAAAATATGTAGAAATATGTAGACGGACACTGCACTGGTTAGTGATGTTCTCAACATTCTTTGCACAGTCTGTCAAAACAAAAATAGAGTTACAAATGTTAATGCACAACAACCCATTGCAGATATACGGTTAGTATTTGCACACCACATCGGATCAAAACAAAACTGCAGTCTGTGAAACAAGCAGTTTTGGTAGATATAAGGGAAATGCTAATATTTCTGCATGAAACGTATTCAGTCCCTTAAGCAAAATAATAATGATGGCAGGCCGCAACCTCAATGCCTTCGTCTACTTTGCTTAGAGACTAGTTTGCGGAGTCTCGTGCTGCCGCCCACTGACCGATACATCATCGCTCTTTTCTGAAACTAATGAAGGCAAATTCAAACATGTAGACAGAAATAAACAGTATAAATGAAAAGGTGTAAATATTATTAATAACATAATGTTTGATGGGGGTGATCATTATACATAACAGAGGAAAACTTTGCAGATGCATTCCTTAAATTTACTTGCCTTCCTTTGGAAAAAGTTGTTTTCCCAGTTGAACAACCACAGCAGGGAAGCATGATTGATCAAAACTCTTTCAGTGTGATATTAACTTGTATTTCAGCCAGCGTACTTTGGGGATTTAATACAAATTTATATTTGGCACATTATATAAAATGGTGTTTCTGGTATGTAACTTAAAAGTACCTCTTTAATGGTAGGATAATTTCTCCCCCTCATCTTCCTTGTGGTACGTGGATGATGGAAGTGGGCTCAACCCGGCTTCTCTTTCTCTCCAGGCTGCCCTTCCTCCTCTTCATCAAGCAAAACAAACTGTTCGGTCCAAGTTATTGACGTTAATGAAACTCCTGTAGCTTCACTTGGATCCTCCTTGATTAAAAAACAGAACATAGCAATTGTTTTATAAAATGAATCGCAACTCCATAACATGAAAACATTACTGTCATATTGCATACTATACATTAAACCAAATTGATCTGTTATTGAGGAGTAATGGTCGAGAAATACACTCCTTATTAATCTAAAGCATTCATAAATCAAATTCATGTTTATATTTATATTGTAGCGTCCCTTAATGATGGGCTAAGCGTCTTGAACTGGTTTCAAAAACCATGTTTTCACCTCCCAGGTAATCACATGCTACCGTGGGCTGAAGCATGTGGCTAACAATGGCATATTAGCTGAAGAAATGCATCCATTGTGTTTATCGACGGACTCCGCATCCGCTGTCTCAGCACTCGGACTGTGAACCTAGATCGTAATAGATCTTTAAAAACAATAAACTACTTACCTGACAGAAGGAAGATGACATCGTTGTCTTCCAAATGGTCCGTGTTTATGACAGCGCTAAGTTAAATGGACAGAATGTTTACAAAACCTTTTTTTACGCCAGCCACACGTCAGTTCCGGTCCGTTCGCGATCTCGGTCCGGTGTCACACTCATGTCCGCCTCTAAACAGACTCGCAAGATCCTTCGCATTAGAGGTGTAATCTAGCCCCAAATATTAATATTATTTAACATGAATAACATACACAATCACTGAACGACACCACGCAGGGACGGTGATTTAAACAGCACGCTACGACGTTGTGTGCATGGCAGCGTCATAGCAACCACCATAGCAACGATAAAAACATTCGTGATAACTATTAAAATATATATCATAAGCACAAACTGGCTGAAGACTGTGGAAGCAAAGACCACATTTCTCGCTAGAAATGGTGTCAGAATGTATTTTTATGCCCAGACTAAGTTACAAAATCATGTTTTTATCTGAAAAAACAAGGACTGTCCGCCATGTTTTCCTTTCCTGAGACGGGAACTCGGGAGTCACGTGACGTGAAAACACGTCAATGCAAAACAATGGGCGGACCAAACGTTTCCATCTCACAATCTGATAGGCCAGATTGTGAGATGGAAACGTTTGTCCAAGTGGACCAACGTTCCCACTGAACGTTTCCTGATGAGACTGGGTTGGCTCTGTCGCATTTATCACCTGGCCCAAAATGATAATCAGCTAAAGACTCTTCTTCACTGACTATATTATAATAATGAACACATGTCTTCATGAGTCAGCCTCCTTCATCCCGCAGCCAGGGCTCTTTGTGTGTGTGTGTGTGTGTGTGTGTGTGTGTGTGTATTAACGCATGAAAGTGTGCATGTTCTTCAGCACGCGCGACCCCATGCATGTGTCCGTGCCGCCACGCGTCACAGCAGATGTTGCCTATAAGGCCTTTAGCAGCATCTCCAGTGATGTACTGTCCGCTGTCCTTCACTTACATATGAAGATGTCCTGTTCGTCAAGGACAGTGCACTTCTGTGGCTGATTGTGAAGCTTTGACTTTCATTAATACGTGTCACCTCCTGATCTGCTATATGGCATTTGCATGATATTAGCATATATCGGTGGACCAGCCATCGGATGCTGCAGTGTGGGAATGACACCTGTTGAGACAGGTAGGCAGATGCCTCTCTGCCGGGGCCACGGAGTTGAGGATGGGGGTATGAGGAGGTGGAGGGTGGGAGATGGAGTGTGAAAAGGAAGACAGGGCACATCTCACTTTCTTCTGTTCAAGAAGTGTTGCATTTCACTGCTCGAAAAGACAAGAATCACTTGTGTTGTTTGCAAAACATTAACTGTTTAATCCCAGAATAAGCTGCACTTAATATAATCTAACAATATGAGATGAATATGGCGTTTATTCACTCATTTCCTCTTCCATCATGTTGCCTTTTAAAGCTTTTGGCCTTCTATTTGGTTTGTATTCCTTTTAAATAAGTGTGAGATCTGTGGTTTTCTTTGTTCCTGCGTGAGGCCGGAGCTTTTGTTCAGTTCTGAAGCTGCTCGGCTGGAGGACGCTGCAGCCAGGTGGTGACCCTGCATGCATTACCAGGCACACAGCAGAGAGCACAGAGCTGCAGCCAAGTCCCAGAGTCTGAGAGCTGCCCACACTGGCCAAGCTGCCACCGTCGTGAATGAGCCGCGGACACAAATACTCTGGCAGAGAAATAAAGAGCTGATTTCATAACAAGGGATAAAAAATTACAGTAAATAAAGCTGCCATTGCATCACAAGTGTAGAAACTGTTTAGACACCAGCACCACAGCAGGGACGATGGATTAAATATGGTCACACCATACATTGGCTTGGCATTGACAAATGTTTGTGAAGTGTCAACAAGGCTTCTTCTCTGATCCAGCAAGTCTCACTCCAACGTCCCCTGAGGAGTGGCAGCGTCGTTGATGTGTTGAGACTTGAAACGATCACAGTCGCTGAACGGATGCAGGTCGAGAGGATTCAGGGTCCTCTCTCTCTAAACTGCCAGGATTCACACAGACCACATCCTCTGCTTCAGGTTGGAGGTCAGTTCACACAGAGTCCAAATCTGAAAAAGCATTTAACGATACATTTTTTAGGATATTTTTTGTTCAATGTTGAAATAAGGATTATGAATCAAGAGGCGAATTAAGCAACTTTGACGTATACAAACTGCAGCCATGCTATTCTGTAAAGACAGACAATAGATTAAATATATGTGGAACCAGCAATATATAAACTAAAACTAAAGCTGCATATAGGCGGCTGTGGCTAAGGGGAAAAGCGGTCGTCCTCCAACTAGAAGGTTGGCAGTTAGATCCCGGTCTTCCGCATCTAAATGCCAAAGTGTCTTTGGGCAAAATGCTGCATCCCGAATGGCCCCCGCTTTCTATAGATGCACTGTTGAATGTTTGTACTGTACTGTAAAGCGCTTTGAATGGTCATCAGGACTAGAAAAGTGCTATATAAATACAAACCATTTACCATATATACATATAAAGTATAATCGCCAGACAGGTTTAGGAGTGTGTGAAGACCAAAACAGAGCTAAAAGGAGAGTGAATATTGGACTTTATTTATTTTAAGCTTTTCATTATACTTTCTTACCACAAGAGGCCAAAAAAAACTACCTGTTTCTGTTTTATCACTCAGTTTAATTATCTGATCCGTCCATTAACCCTCTTTTCTATTCTGGCATCTTTTATGACCAAGTCTGGGTTATAGGCAGCTTAGCTTTTGATACACGGCAACCCAGAAACCCAGACAGGATGCCTCAAAATCCTGTTGCACAATACGCCGAAAATCACCTGCTGTGGGGCCCCGCCCTCGGAAAGCTCCTCTCCGATTGGTTTCCTGATTTTGAATTACCTTCATGACCTTTGTCAAATGTCACCACCATTCTGTCTCCACAATCGTCTGCGTCACATCCCATTTAAAACCTTCTATAATAGGAAGCCATAAAACGAATCTTTACTATCGAAGGCGAGAATCACCAGCTCATTACTACCCCTGTTTGATGGGCTAAATATGGGATGTAAGGAGCCCGGCAACAGCGCTGAGCCCAGGGCGTCCTGGTGGCTCAGTCTCTTAATGGCTGCATGTGATTAAGCTGCAACTCATTCCACACTGTTGCATCTCTCTCCTTCCACTTTCACACCTCTCTTCACTGTACCCGTCTCCAATGCAATTAAAAGAAATCATAACTTAAAAACCTCTCTCCTTTGGTTAAATCCAATCAGTCAAATCTATCTCTGTTATGTCCTGTTTCCTCCATGGCTGCTCTTAATGATCCCACACAGACAAAGCACTGTGATCCCACTGTGAAACACCCTGTGATGAAATACACCATTGTGTGTGTCCTCGTCCCAATATACTAATCCAGGATTAATTATGGGCCGATCCTAGTGAGTATCCCTCTCGGTCCCTTAGATATGTAAATGTCCCAGGCGTGGATGCTGCGTTGAGAGGCTTCTAACTCTGTGTTCTATAGAGTAGGCAGGACAGGACGGACAGAGACCAGGACAAAGGTTTAGGGACACATAGATCATTTCAAGTAATAAGGAAAAACACAAGGTCTTTTCTCTTTGGTTCCAGAGAGGAAATTAGGAGTAATTGATGTCTAGAAATGAGTGCAATTTGTGATGGGTTGAGTCTGCAAACGTATGTCCATGGTAGAAGATGGATGACACAAACACACACATATTCCGATTCTCTCTCTGTTCTGCAGATGGTATGAAAGTCATTAATACACGTGATCAACAGTACATTATGCAACTACAATCATTCTGATGTTTCTTTTTACAAAAAACTAATTTGACACATTATGATGCCACCACACTCTCCCTCTATAAATTCCTTAATTTAATCAACATGATGCATCATATTGATGTCATGTGTGACCTTCTAGATCGCACCTAGACAAAAAAAGCTATACTTTTTTCACATTCTAGATATAATTATTGCAATAAACAATGTTGTGTCAGTCTAGAAATGAAAACAAATAAGTTAACTTTTATTATGTATTTCCAAAGTCCCATGAGTCCTGAAAAGATGTCCAAAGCCTTAATTCCACACAAAACATGATGAATCACAAAGCTGCAATGCAACAGCATATACAACTCATACAACCCATAGAATAACAAAGTGCTGCAAGTAGATGCACTGTATGAATGTGTGTGTGAATGGGTGAATGTGAAACTGTACTGTAAAGTGCTTTGAGTGGTCATCATCAGACTAGAAAAGCGCTATATAAATACAAATCCATTTACCATTTACCATTTACAACTGAAATTGAGTGTTGGATTTAGGAGAATCAATCCACATAAACTTAATATATTAACCACAGCTCTTTTTTTATTAGTGTATATGCACATTAAAAAACTATTCCACCATGTTGCACCAGTAGCAGTATCCCAGAGAAGATTTACCCGTTTGATGCTAATAATATTGGGGTTTGATTTAAGTCACTTTTCATACGCAGCGATTTTACCTGTATCTATATACTTTGTTGATGCTACTTAAATATCTACTGTAATGACGTGATTTGCATTATTTTATTTGTTCAAATTTCCTCTAAGTATAATCAAAAGATGGATCAATAGAAAAGTCCATATAATATAACCAGTGTGAAGCAACAGCACCTATGAGCTGTGATGGTAACAGCTGGATTCTGAACGAACGCAGGCAAAATGTTTAGTTTTTACAGAAATGTTCAACTGTGTGATCTGACTGATTTATCCTTTATTCTTTCTCTGTCCACGTGTGGTTCAAATTCTGGAAAAGGAAACAGGTTGTGTGTGTGCGTGTGAGTGTGTGTGTGTGTGTGTGTGTGTGTGTGTGTGTTTGTGTGTGTGTGTGTGTGTGTGTGTGTGTGTGTGTGTGTGTGATGGGGGTCTTCGGGGTTTCTCCACATGAATAAACTCGCTCTCTCTCTTTCTATCTCTCTCGCTCTCTCCTCTGAGTCTCTGTCCAAGGTGCTGAATTCTGCTGCTCCGGGGTCACGTGACTGCGCTTCTTCTGGATCCTGAGTGCGTGCGTGTGTGAGAGAGAGAGAGAGACAGAGAGATAGAGAGACAGAGAGAGAGAGAGAGAGAGACAGAGAGACAGAGAGAGAGAGAGAGAGAGAGAGAGAGAGAGGCAGAGAGAGAGACAGACAGAGAGAGAGAGAGAGAGAGAGAGCGAGAGAGAGTGAGAGAGAGAGACAGAGAGGGGTGGAGAGTGAGTGCGCGTGCACGTGTGTGGGCTACGCACGCGGACACTCCAGTCCTCATCAGGAGCTTCAGATCAGGTCCGGGCTCCTGAGAGAAGCTGCAGCTCGGTGGTCTCTCTGCAGCTCGGTGGTCTCTCTGCAGCTCGGTGGTCTCTGCAGCTCGGTGGTCTCTGGATCTGAACCCAACGCGCAGCAGCGACTCTTCACTCTCATCTTTTTTTCTTCTTCGTGGCGGCCGTGCATGGGGGGCACGCGGGAGCGGGCTGCCGCTGCTGCCCACCCAGTCTGACCGTGCGCCCGAGCCGCTGAGAGGAGAGGAGACCATGTAAGAAGAATCCGCAGGCGTCCCCCCCCCCCTCCACCCCCACCCCCCTTTCCCCCCCCTGCTGCGCTCACACCGCAGCCAAAATGCAGAAAGGGATGCGGCTGAACGACGGACACATCACCTATCTGGCGCTTTTGGCGAAGAAGGACGGGACGAGGCGAGGCTGCCTGAGCAAGAGGAGCTCGGATAACACCAAATGGCATTCCAAGTGGTTCGCCTTGTTGCAGAACATGCTGTTTTATTTCGAGAGCGACTCCAGCTCCCGCCCCGCCGGACTGTACCTGTTGGAGGGATGCGGGTGCGACCGGGCGCCGTCACCCAAACCCTCGCTGTCAGCGAAGGAATGCCTGGAGAAGCAGGTAAGAGAGTGGGGGGGGGGGGGGGGGGGGGGGGGGGGCGCAGAATCACAACATCAACTTCAGTGGGTCTGCAGGCTGAGATTTTACGCACCAACACGGGGACAGATGTTTCCCTCCCGCAGTTTGATTCCAACGTCCATAAAAGGTTTCCCAGAGATACCTGAGCATTATAATGTCACTTGACGCTCAGTGTTACGTAATGGCGTCATCCTCAGAAATTGATTGTCTACATCTGGCGTTAAAACATCTTCTCAGTTGACCTCAAGTACCAAGAAACACACAAAACGCACAGGGAGTGAGCAGGATCAACGGGATTCTTTGCGCAAACTTAGCTACTTCCCCTTTTCCTCCGCTTCGTATCCGCTCATTAACAAATCATTTGTTGCATCACACTCACCCAGTGGTGCACAGTGTGTTTTTAGACGCCGGGGATTGCAGCGCAGATGTGAGGGGCCGTAAACTTCAGCTGCATCCCAAACTTTGCAGCTTGCCATCTTGCGGAGGAGAGCTGCCCCCTTCCCTGTCGTTTTGACGTATTGATTTAATTCCTTGTCTTGATATTAATAGCATCCTACCTTGGCAACTGCGTCTCCCCGGTTTACAGCGGCTCGGGTCCTGTGATAGCCCTCTCATTATTACAGGGTTGTTAACGAATGAATGAAAAGCAAACGATGTCTCAGGCATGCTCTTGTTTCTCAGTATCTATACACCCCCTCCTCCCATTCCACTCGTTTGGTTTCCTCTGGAGTTTAGAGCTGTACATGAACACGTGTGAAGGCTGGATGATTTCCATTTTTTATTCATGCAATATAAAAGTGAGGAAGGATGGTTTCCTCCAGTGAAGCAGACTTTGAAGAGGTTAGAGACGCTGCTGCTGGAAGGAATGAACCTTGTGACATAAAAGCATCAGAGAGGCAGAGAAGTGGTCAAGCTGCTGTGAGCTATGACTGCAGTCACCTTCTGAGATCTGCTCTGCTGCTTCCCCTGCAGCACTCACACAGCAACTCCAGTGATGGGTCGTTTTAGCTGCTCATAGCAACCTTCCTTCAGGTTGACAGTTGTTTCCCCACACAAACTCCATCAATATGCAAAATCTGTGCCACCATCCTTTACCCTTTTTACTTCATGTAGCCGATAAACCTTGTCACCGAGGCTGGAGAAGCTGAACTTCAGGCCCTGCACTGCAGACGTGTCACACTTTTACACAACAGTGCTATAAAACTTTCTTATTTGTCACAGCAAACGAACCCTCCTATTATCCTTGTGTTCAGTTTGAACCCATTCAATCAAGCATCTCTAAATATTCACTTCTCATATTTACTTAATTTTCCAAATTTAATGGGAACAACTAGGTAAACATAAATTGCTCATGATTAAGTATTTTCAATGACCTGTATACTACACACATCAGTAAACAGTTATGGACCCCATGCTGTTTTAGCTGTAAAAAACATGTTTCAAGTATCAGTATTTTACACTTACATATTTTGGTTGTTTAGGATGATACTGAGGTCACTATAAGATGTTACTTTATCATCTTTAAATAAACTTCCCTCTGCTTCGGGGCCCTAATAGACCCAACTATATCTGTATGAGTGCGCAAACCACTGATGGTTCACCCGACATGGGGAGGCATGCACAGCAGCTTTCTAAACCATTTCTCTTGATGCTCTGTTTGCTTTCATGCTAGATCTTTCTAAGCGTTTTAAAATTGTGTTTGGTATCCCTGGGTTCAACCCCATTACTTTACCTGATAATAGAGAGATACAGGTAAAGGTACAAGTAAATACAAAAAAGAAACCAATATGGGAGCCCATTATTCAGGGCTCACATGTGCCCGGACTAGATTTTTTTCTAACCCTAACCCAATGGTGTGTTGTTAGTTGCTTAAAATCAGCCATAACTTAGGCAAAAGTAACAGATACATATATAATAAATATTTTGGAACACACACAAGTCATCCGCTAAACTTTGTCCCTTTGCCTATTTATTTAAAAGCATGTCAGTAGAAGAGACATTCTCTGCTCTGGGGATGAAGCAGGGGCTGAGTGGCATCCATGATGACGGATGTTGATGCAGTCTGCTCCAGTGAATTAAATGAATTTGAAAGCCTTCAATTAGCATAACCCAGTCTTCTGTTCAGCACGTGTCCCTTTATTTAATATGTGTCAGGAATAAATTCTCTCAGTGTTTTGTTGGCTGTGTGGGGGTGTTCGTTTTCTGCCGTGCTAAATGTGCGTATAAGATTTGTGTGTTTGGCTGCACAAACACAAGTTCTGCATGTTGTCAATCATGCCAACATGTACGTGTGTGTGTGTGGGGGTCCACATCTGTACATGTGGTGGGACTTTGGGGTGCCCGTCCTGAGGGTCTAGATTTGTGCCTCAGTGTGTCCCCCTGCAGACGCTTGTGTCCATGTATAAAAGTGAGCAGCTCCATAGAAATAAGGTGAGCTGAGGACAGGAAGAGTAATCAATGCCGCAGGTGTCTGAGGGCATACAGATTTCCTTTTCACTTCCCCCCACTCTGGAAAAACAAAGGATGACAATCCAGTCGATGAGGGAACATCAGAGGTCGTGTGTGGCCACTGTACATTTACACTGCTACATATGCAGATTCCAGCAAGTTCCAGGTGTCTGTTTCTGCGTCTCTCAGTGGTGTGTGTGTGCATGTACTGTATTTATATGTGTGTCGGAGGCGACAGAGGAACGGCCGGATCTTATCTGTGTGTGACAGCGAGAGGGACAATGCTGCGAATAGATGCCAAGCCAACTGCCACCTTGCAGGGCTTTCGGAGCTTTTCATAGCGTTCACTCCTCAAAAAGCCAAAAGATCCCCCCCCCCGTGCGTCCATCTCCCCGTTCCCATTGCATTCTTTGGAGTGGTCTACTTTAAATGTTCTTAGTCCTCATTTAGAAGGCGAGCTACGTTTAAGCCCCCAGTTACTATGGCAACCCCTATTTGCATCTGAAAAAGTGCATCTGAAGGGGCCAACAAAATGTGCTACAACAAGCCGTGGCACTGTGCTTCGCTTAGTGAGCAGAATATGTGCATATGAGAAATGGAGTGTGGGGGGGTAGTGGTTACTGTTGTTTACAAACATTCATACATCGTCTACAATAAAACTCGTCTAACAATCTTTTATGAACTTTATAACGTGTCCAGACAAGAGGCATCAAAGTACAATACCAGTGCCTTTCGGTGTCAACAGATGAATGGATGTGTCAGGAGTAGACCAATCAATCAATATTCCAATATACTTCCAATTATTTTGGAATATGTAGATTCACCTTTTATGTATTTTTGCAGTTATTTCAATGTAGTCAAAATTATACCCTTGTGTTTTCCTTGTACTGGTTCTTCCCTGACCCATATGTCATCCTTTCAACAAGTTTTGTGGAAATCCATCCGTAGTTTTTGCGTAATCCTGCTTAAACACAAACAAACCAACAAGAAAACCTCTTGGCAGAGGTAACTACACTATACGAGGTGTAGTGTTGTGTTCTAACAGAACTTGGTAGTGTCAGCATCAAGCACAGATATGTAGCGCATATAAACCTGCTGAATCATAAATAAAAGTAAGGCATGTTTCTGTGAAGCAGACTTCTAAAACATGGCAACTGTGCTTTATGAGAAGTAATTCTCATAAAATTATATAAATTATGATCCATCAAGCTGTTAATATAAGCCAGTTCATTTTTATACAGAATAGCAGCTTCTTTTCTTTTTCAAGATGCAAAAGACGCAAAAAAGTGGAATGGAAAAAACGATATTTGATTAAAATTAAAAAGAAGTCCAAAGAAGGTCCACTCATATTTTTTTTATGAAAGGTGTTTAGAGATACCACAACTCTGATGTTTAGTCATTGAGCGTCACCTTCATCAGTCATCATTATAAACCTGTTCAACCTCTGATCTGGATGAAATTCTGCTTTTTTTTTATTAATAGATTTTAGACAAGAATTGAATGCATGGGATGCATTGCCTGACTTATCGACAGCTAATGTCTCTGTGGCAAAAAAAAAGAGTAGTGGCGTGGAGCTAAGTATAGCCGCCTAAAAGGCTTGACACACCAGCTTGCAGGAAGCGGGAGATGAGAAGCACATTATTGACAAAGGGCCGTTCTGCTGCTCATCAGGAAATATGGAACATTACTCCCCTTCACAAATGATTTGCTCTTGGCATTTGGGAGGGATAAAAAATCCAATATATTGGATTTGTTGGGGTCTATTTACAATGCATCAGTGTTATATAATTTGAAGCGCTTCGACCACAAATAGTCCGCCTGTGCTGTTACTGCGATGACCACCACTTTGATGATTTGATCTGATAAGCCCACTAGAAAACATTTGCCATAATTGCCATAACTGAACCTTTGAGGCTGTGGGGTCGCGGGAGATAATTGGAGAGTGAGTAAATAGAGGCGAGGTCCCAGGTTCGTCACTCAAATGCAGCCGGATCACCACGCAAAAATAAACTAAACACAACATGGTGTCAGCGGAGAGTCTGTCAGGTTACAGACCGAATGCAGAGAGGATTTATAACGATTCTCTCAAGACCTCTCCCTCAGGATCTCTGCACACACACAGGCATGTGTACACAAATACAACTTCAGTTTCAACAAGATCTATAATTGTTTCATAATGTACTGAATAGATATTAGACTGTTTCTCTCTATCTTGTTGTTTTGCAGTATTATTTCACTGTCACGTTTAATCATGACAACCAGAAGGCTTTGGAGCTGCGCACTGAGGACGTCAAGGACTGTGACGAGTGGGTAGCTGCTATCACACAGGCCAGGTACCTCTCACACATGACCTCTGACCTACACACACACAATCAGCCGAGGATAGTGGTGTTGAGAACTGTGTGTGTGTGTGTGTGTGTGTGTGTACTTTTTTTTACCCACCAATGGAGACATGAGACTGAATCCTAGCAGTGAAGCCAAAACATCTCAACATTATGATTGAAAGCTTAGACATACTCGTAATTGATGAAGTGCGTGTGTCGTGCATGGGCCCTCGATGCCGTGGCTCCTCCCCAATTGCTACGGCGCAGTCTGGCTTCAAATGGTGCAAGATGGCAGCATTTGTCCCAGCTTCATTTCTGGATAGTGCGAGGAAGTGGAGTCACGTCGTCCATCTTTATATACAAGACAGGAGAAGTCTTTCATGAAACCCTCCATTGGATTTTAAGTGGATGCCTGTTGCACTCTTTCATAAGACTATCACTTTAACAAATAAAAACAAACAAATTATTATTCGACTTGATGTATGGAGTCCTGAGATGTGTGATGAGTAAAATGCCCCTTTAAGGCTCAGAGACAAAAACGGGTCATGAAAGACAAGCAGGACAATCATTGTAAATGTCAGCAGAGTGCATTTGTGCGGCGAAAGGTCAATTGATTGGACTCATTGAGGATTACATTGATTAGTGTTCTGTCAAGGCAGCAGCACTTAACTGTAGATGGAGGAAGTTGGCCTGTACGTATGCAATGCACAGCAGGCGGAGGATGACTTATCTGTCGTCATTTTGCTCATCTTCATCGTCGTTCTGTTGCTTTGAATTTCTGTGTTTTCCATCTTACTTCAGCATGTTTCCGGTCTAACGAGACGTTTTCCAATGTCGCTTTAATTTAAACATAAGCTCCTATTGAACAGTCCTCACTTGTCAGGTTACGTCTAGATTCAAATTACTTTGAGGGCTGATTTATACGAGCTTGAAGGAGTCGGCTGCACAGACTTTAAGCCTCACTTAGCATATACATAAAGCGTTGAACTGGGTAATGTACAGAATTATTCCTCATGCAGAAGCAGCCTTTACACATGGTTTGGTAAACTGGTGAGTATCTGAAGGCTGGGTCATGTAAGCGCCTGTGTGTGGACGTTAAGATCTGTGGTTCAAACATATGCTGATCAGAGGTCTGCTTTTAGCCTTTATAACTCTAAGGAGAGCCCATGAAACATGCGTTAATGAGGTCCTTGCAATGTCTCTGTGTGTGTCTGTATAGTTACAGGAACCTGGCTACAGAGCATGAGACCCTCATGCAGAAGTACCTCCATCTACTCCAAATCGTGGAGACGGAGAAAACGGTTGCCAAGCAACTTCGACAACAGATAGAGGATGGGGAAATCGAGATAGAGCGGCTAAAATCAGAGGTAACCCGCTTGTGATTTCATGCCAGTGACACCTGTATATAAGTGGGTGGTCTGTGTTAGTGTGTGGTACATCGTGAGCGAGACAGAGAGAAAAGATAAAGTGAAAGAAATCAGGCAGAGAGGTTTTCACACAAAAAGACAGCACGGGACAAAGGTCACCGATGAGGTTACAACCACAACACTGTGAGTTCATCACAAACATTGAGCCTGAAACACCTACAAATCTGTTCAGTGCTTTGTATCCTACTTATTCAGGCCAAACTGGATCAAATGCATCTCTCTTTAATGTGCTAATGGGTAGCTCCAATTTAATTGAATGTCTTCAATATGCATGAATCATCTGCTATTGTACCTGATTCTGCAGCAGAGCTTGATAATCCTCTGTCTCACTTTCTATGCTAAAACATGAGGTTGTATTGACTTGGGTTGGTTTTGCTTAATTTCTTCATTTATTAGCCTATTTTTATTCTTTTCTTATTCACTGTCCCAACACACTGTGTCATATAACCAGAGTAAATGTAATTGGGTGGATTCTTTTCCATTTGGTTGCAACTGGTACAGTTATTTAAATGGAGGATAAAACAAATTAACATAAGACTGAATTAAACACCTATAATAAAAACACATTGTGGATCTTGAGAATATGAGATGAAGAAGATCATGAATAGGATTTTAATAAAGATGTTTAGGTTAGCTCATAGTACAAGGTGTTAAGTGACTGCATCACACAGGTTTGTGTTGAATTTCAGATTGCTGGGCTGCTCAAGGACAATGAGAAGATCCAGTCGAATCCAGAGGTGCCACCCAGTGACGATGACACGGAGATCAAGAAGATCAAGAAGGTGAGATGTGACTGGGTTTGGTGCTGCGCAGTTCGAAAGAAGAGAGTCGGACCCAATGTGCAAACGTTGTGCAAGTAGGAAAGAGAGAGTAGGGAAGGTTTTGGTGAAGTTTAATCTTTTCCGGGGATAGTTTCTGAGACAGCTTTTTAAATAATACATCATCTCTGGGCACCTGCAGGTTTTATTTTGAAACCTTGTTTATTCAGCTTTACACTTGCATTCATAGCACGGCTTGTCCCACTTAGCCAATGGCTTCCTGTCTTCAGCTTGACACTGAGGCAGCTTTCTGCTCCTTTATAGAGATTTTGGAAAGTTGCATTGATGAAGCCACAGATAATTCTCACACAACACAACACCCGTGACTGAGAGCAAGGTGAAGCAGGTAGAGAACAGCTAGCTGCTGAATATATTGGAAAGTTAGCAGCTATGAGGGCATTAGTTTCCCCTAAGAGTGGGTGAAACCCAAACGGGGATATTGAATATTGAACTTACACATGTCCAGTCAGGAGAAACCCGACTTAAGTCTGTAGGATGTGTGAAAAGTCAGGCTAGCATCATCTTCGTGGCAACGTTCCTCCTGAGGTAATAATGTATCAATATTGTGTTGACAGTTAACTATGTTGCCCTCAAGTGGGAAAAATATATTAATTAGAAGAATTAAAAAAAAAGAATAGTAAATAGTAAAATAATATAAATGGATATTGTGATGCTCCAACCAGGGCTACTGTATCTTCAGCTGGTCTTCATACCAATTACAGACATCAGCTTTACGATCTGGATCTGAATCTGACTAAAGATACTGTGCATTTCACTTTACCTTAGGAAGTTGGATTATGTAACACTGATAATTTTAAGGGTTTCATGTTGTAAGTATCTAACATTGCTTTGTGTAAAGATTGATAGTTGTCTTACATCTGGAATATGAATCTCTTTGGAAGACATTTTCCAGGCCTCATTTGAATTAAAATACAGTTTTTTGTCAAATGATTAACAAATGATGGCTATCTTATGAAAATCGGGTAAATTAAGTCAGACCATCAAGTTTTTCCTATTGTTGTAATATAAATTTAAGTAAGAAAGTAAATCTCTTCATGTTAGTCTACTAAAACCCTTAAAAAACTCAATGTACTACATCAGCAACATAAAGGCTAGTCACAAATGCATGCAGGTATATCCATAACAGCATAACCTTTAAACGCTATACTTTCTCACCACAGGTCCAGAGCTTCCTGCGAGGTTGGATTTGCCGCAGAAAGTGGAAGACCATCATCCAGGACTACATCCGTTCGCCCCACGCCGAGAGCATGAGGAAGAGGAACCAGGTGGTGTTTAGCATGTTGGAGGCTGAGGCAGAATACGTGCAGCAACTCCACATCTTGGTCAACAACTTCCTGCGGCCGCTTCGCATGGCCGCCAGCTCCAAGAAGCCGCCCATTACCCATGATGATGTCAGCAGCATCTTCCTTAACAGGTGGCTAGTGGTGAGACTGGTTGTGATAATGGTGTGACTCGGCAAGGAGGGGGCTGCCACTGAACAATTCTTCATAACGGCCATTTTTGCTTATGTGTTTTATCAGTGAGACCATCATGTTCCTCCACCAAATCTTCTACCAGGGTCTGAAGGCCAGGATAGCCAGCTGGCCGACACTGGTCCTGGGTAAGATCCACAGAGATCAACCCCTCAGTCAACCGACATTAGCCTTGTTTTTGTTAGGATTTGGTTATGGGTCAATATAAACAGAAGATATTGTCTGATAAATGTTTACAGGTTGATGAGATCGATGTTTCTGTGATTTATGCCTCAAACCCTGTATGATAGAGGTTGAGTGATGTCACTCACTACATCTAAAAATGATATTATAGCGCAATCTGTACTGTAAACGGTAATAACTGAATGCTGCTACTGTAAAGCCTGTTTTGGTTTTCAAAATTAAGATCCAACAAGAGCACAAATCAGACTGAATTCACTTCCTGAATGTGTTTGCAGAGATTTGAGCAGCAACATTTTAGATTTTTTTCATCTCTTGTTCATTGGCTTTATGGGTTATCTAACACTAACACAGGGAATATACAATAGGAATGAATACTGTCTCCCTCTTCACAGCCGACTTGTTCGACATCCTGCTGCCCATGCTGAACATCTACCAGGAGTTTGTGAGGAACCACCAGTACAGCCTGCAGATCCTGGCCCACTGCAAACAGAACCGAGACTTCGACAAGCTGCTGAAAACGTACGAGGCTAAACCCGACTGTGAGGAGAGGACGCTGGAGACCTTCCTCACTTACCCCATGTTTCAGGTGAGACTCCAGGGACACACTTGAGTATTATATCAGCTTTGGTTAATGTGCTTAGCCTCAAGGTGAACAGTACAATTCATGTCAGTGTCATGAAGCAATGACACTGACTGTAAAAATAGAAGCAGCAACTGTTGTTGCATTAGATTTAAAGGAATTGACTCTGAAGTCAGACTTTGAATTTTATGACAGTGAAAACCAAATTTATAATATTTTCAATAATGCAAATGTCCAAAAGGCTTCATACCTGTTTGTTTTCTGTAAAGTCAGACTTTGATATCTGCTGCATAACCTTTGGGTTAGACCTTTACATTAATGCATTAAAGTACCCTTATTTTCAAACCTTCCAATAACGCTATCGATCT